>NW_026971587.1:0-87000 GCF_963678635.1 Symsagittifera roscoffensis | reverse complement strand
TATCTCTTTTTCATGGTAAATTATGTTTTGTTCATGTTAAGTTCATCTGATAAATATCAATTAAATTGAATATTATTGTTTCATCTGTTCTTGTATAAATTATAGTTTGTTATAAATCTTCTTTGTTTCTCCTCTTTTCTGTTTTTTTTTATATAAAAACATTTCATTTTTTACTATAATTATATTTATATAAATATAATGATAAGCCTTGACTTTAGATCCAAAATGCTGATAACTTAACTTTTTCATAGACACTGAGCAAAATTTATTACAACCAATTCAGCAAATTTCAAACCAAATCCAACAAAAAGCATTTTTTTGCCACGTTTCACCTGTGATCAATTCACCTGTGATATAATTTCTTCATTGTTTCTCTTCTTTTATTTTTTTGTTGTTGGAGAAAACAATTCATTTTAAATGATTCAAATGATAAGCTTCGACTTCAGATCCAAGTTGCTGTAATTAAAATTTTTTATAGACACTGAGCAAAATTGATTACAACCAATTCAGCAAGTTTCAAATCAATTCCAAAATTAAACGTTTTTTTACCACTTTTTCTCGATTGCAGTTTTCTCATAATGCACATTTTTTAGTTGTTTTTTCACTAAAACATGAGCACCTTGTTTTAATTTCATGATCATTTTTGTTGCGTTATTTTTCACCTACTGCGTTAATTATTAAACAAACAAAAACGCTTTTCTATGAAGTTTTTTTGGTTCAAAGCAATATCTTGTATTCAGATTAATCAGAAAAATTCAAAATATTTCACCTTTAAATTTTTTTGTTTTATCATCAATATAAGATTTCATTTTTTAAAAAAATGATACTTACGTTTTTTGGAAAAACAAAAATCATAATCGACGATGATCAATGCTTAGAGTCTTCGTAGAAACTGTAATCACTTATATTTAATTTGATTATAAGATATATAATCTCTGCGAAAATGTCACGAATTCATTTGAATATAAGTTTTTTAGTTACCTATAATTGATCATTAAATCATTAAAACTACAGATAACTGTCAAAAAATCTAAATGGTAAACCGTTGTAATCGATTACTTAAGCCCAAATTTGGATGCGGAAAGTTTCTAAAAATAAATTTGGGCCATGTAATTTAGGAAAAAGTTTCTGCCATCAACAAAACTACTGATAGCAAAAAAAAATATTTTTGGATGCTTTAACTCTTGGCTGTGAAAGTCTCAACCTCATCGTGTTAAAAATTACAGCAGTTTTTTTTTAACTAACAAATAAACAGGAATCAAACCGATCAAAAAGAACAGAAGTATTTCACAGAAAATTTTTAATTTAATCACTGAATGCATGAAAGGCAAGTGGAACGCCGGCGGGGTTGCCGTAATAACAAAACAAATACTAAAATACGGATATGCAATTACAACGTTTTAATCAAACGAAAATGAATAGCAAAAAATAAAAAGTTGAACATTGATCAATTCATCTTGGAAGCAAGAAAAACTAAAAAGTCAACAAAACTATAGCAGAAACATTCACAAAAAAAACAGCATCCGCCAATCATTCACAATAGCAACAAAACTGACTGATAATATAGAAAACGCAAGTGTAATCACAAATCGCCATTTCACTTTCATTTTTTGAAAAATGATCACAAAACGTTACAGTAGCTCTGTTTTGGTCAAAGTCTGCCGTTCAAAAACATTTGGCCTTCGCAATTTAAGCTCAAAAGTCTAAATAGTCAAGTACGCATGACCACTACCTTCAATTTTTTTAGTGCAAAAAATGATGATGTTTTTTAAAGAAAAAGTGAAACACAAAAGCTTTATAAATTTTTATAAATTGTACTAAAATGAAGTTGTAAAGAAAAGCATTAGGCAATTATCTATCAATACATAACCAAACTAAGAGTTTTTGTGTGTAGTGAATGTTGATTTAGTTAATGTAGATACTTAAAATCAACAGTCAGTGGACACAGCAAGACTGCTCGTATATCAGGGCAAAGCCCTCAATGTTCCGACTGTCCCTTAATTCATATAGAATAGTTTCTGGGAGAAAATGATGCAAACCTATAAATTTTGGACAATATCGAAGTGCGAAGTTTTGAGTTGTACGAAATTAATACGACCAATAGGCAATAGCCTCAATTCATTTGGAACGATTTTGTTGTGCGGGATAATTCGCCAAGCATAAATAATTCGCGTTACCCGCATCCAAGTTCAAGCGTTAGCAATTGATTATAATATGATTTTAGTACCAGTTTTACGAAATTGAATAAAAATTGATTCTAATCAATTATTAATTGATTATAATTTCTCTTTTTGAAATCAAATATAGTCCATTATAATACATTATAATAGATTGTAATCAATTTTTTTTTCAAATTTCTAATTTATTTGTTTTGCAGAAAAATCCATTATAATAGATCAATCGATTTGTTTGCCCATTTTGTTTTCGATCTTCCACCTGAATTGCTTATATTTTATGCTTTTTGTAGACGTTGGTTTATGTGAAAAATGGGAAAATTGTTTTAACAGTTTTCAAATCAATTCAAATTTATAACGTTTTTTTTTATTTCTTCATGATTATAGTTGTTTCATAATTCACATTTGAAGTTTTTTTTTACTACCAAAATATCAGCACACTAATTTAGTTTCATGATTTATATAGAAGAGTTATAATTCACCTACCGCAGGATTCTTTCAACTAATATGAAGGGATCTCTATGAAACTTTTGTTTCGTGGTAAAACTTCGTGTTCAGATGAAACAAAGACTGACTAGACATCTCATTTTTAGAGAATTTTGACAGAAAAAAGTATTTCAATCTATTATAATAGATTATAAAAGATTATAAGATATTATAAGAGATTATAAGAGATTTTCGGAAAAATTATAATCAATTATATTTGAGTATAATTTATTATGAGGTCACGAAAAATGTCATCATTTAAATGGATCACAAACCGTTTAAACATCTAAGTTTGACACTTTTAATTAATTGTAATTTTGATAAAAAGTACAATTATAAATGTAATAAAATCGATTTTGTTTCTCTTTTTACTGACTGCGGGTACGCTCTCAGCAATATAAACAAATTCTTCAAAGCGCGCATAATTTAGTCCAGAACATGGCAAGTTTGGCAATTTTCAAAACTCCAGAACTTTACCAAAATCAATCGGAGGTGAAATGTCTTTTTACATTTGAACTCAGGAAGTCAATATATTAAATGGGGTATAAAAAATTTTCGTTGAAAACTATTATTCCGCTCGGCGAAAATTGACTGAATAAAAAAAACACACCGAGCATAAATATTCCGTTTTCATCGAAATTCCGAACAAAAACTCTTAGTTTGAATAGTATTATCTTTGTTTCATCTTTCCTAACCGCTTCTCTCAATCTAAAATCTTACGTTATCAAATTTCTCTGGAACTCACTAACGCACGCTATCACAGCGCTGAAATCAGCCACTTGATCATAATTGACAAAAAGTAGGCTAAGATTTATAACATGTTGGTGTAATGAGCCAGTGTGCTTAACACGAGAGTGTAATTAATCACTCTAAAACAAACAAGAAGTGATAAAAGAGCACGACCATTGCGTTTCTGCGGAGGACAGAGTCGTAACCTCTGGAAATATCAAAATAAGAGGAGTTGATGGAGCTTTTTCCATTTCTAGGGGCAATTTTCTTGACAGTAAAAAATGCTTACACGTAAGATATTTAAATGTCAAAAAGCATCAAAGAACTAGCAAAAAGAGAACTCAGTCCACACATGAGCCAGAGTGGTCCTAATAGGCTGAACGCGCTGCGGAAATTGGCAGAGAGCATGTTGTAAATCTGCCTAAATTCAAACTGTTTCCACAAACATCTCAACGGAAAAATCAATCAGTCTCGGCTGCCTTGAAAGTGATACCGCTCAAAAAATTTTCCTGAACACGATTCGGGTTCGGATGTCAAGGACCGTTATGTATTTTTTTTGAAAACCTGGACGTATTACATCTAACACTGTATGACAATCAGCAAACACCATGTCACATCTACAACTGGATATCAATCAAACATATTTCAAAAAAATGAGAGCGGAGCCTTTTAATTGCGCATACGGTTTATTGAAAAAAATAATCCAGTATTGAAGCTGTCACAGATTGTTTTCAATTTTGAAAACTTCTCTTCGATGCCAGTCAAAAATTTTTGCTGAAGTACAAATCGAAGGATGATGTTTTTGGATTCTTTTAGGCAAGCTATCGCATAGTTGAGGAGCTGGGACGGAGTCGCCGTACAAAAAAATCCAAATACGCACTTCTTGTTAAATTTTTATTGGCCTCTACGCTCATACCAGACTTAGACTTTCTAATAAGTCTTAGTGCCTTAGGCGCTTGATTTTGAGAAAAATTAGTTTTCCATTGCTGATAACTATAATTTTTAAGTCTACATGAGTTGGGGCAATCAATCTTGGCCGAAGAGGGGACACTCAGTTTTCTCATTATGTAGGAAACCAATTCAAAAATTCAAGGAACCGCTGACAGAAGACAAACAACTTCGAACAAAAAAAATTGCATTCATCTGAGTATCTAAAAATTATTCAATTCATGGGCACAGAACAGAGTAGAGCATGACCCGAAATGAAACTGCTGGAATGCAAGGAGTAAGGTTGCACTCATCAAACTACCCATCAATTTTTCAGTTCATCCCAAAAAAAAACAGAGCATGACTGATGATAAAATTGCTCGAACCGAAACAGAAAAGTTGACAACAAAGTTAGCAAATTTGACAAAAAATCAATCTCAATTGGTCCAAATTCCAAAAAAAAACATGAAAATGAAAATTCCATTCAAGGTAATTTCCATTTCGAGTTTTATATTTTTTTCATCATTTTTTATTAGAGTTTGAATTTATCCTGGTCAAAACTTTTTCTTGGTATTACATATCGTTTAGTGAAATTTGTCGCGCTCTATGATTTGTTGTTTTTTAAATACTACCATTTTTCCTTTTGAACAAGTGTTACTTTTGTCAAATTGTCGCCATCGATGTTCGTTACAACAGCGACCACTCATTTTTATGAAAAAAGTTGACCAATAGAAGAATCATGTTTGTTTGTTTGTTTTTGCAGGTGTTTGAATTTTCTTTTTTCATCTGAACTTCTTCCTCACAAACTTTTTTTGTTCGGTAACTAACGAAACTGTAAGCAAAACTGGAACTGCTGTCATCTGAGGGGACAACAATCTAAATCGAACGTGAAAATTGCTCCACAAACTAAGAAAATTAGACGCCAAAACTTGAAACGCCAAAACTTAAAAAACCAAACGCCGTGTTGAAAACTCTTCTTTTTAGTCATGAAGATCTATGTGCCCTAGAAAAAAAACAGTACTTTTAGTTTTTTATTTTTCAGGGTTATAATAATACAAACCGCTTTTCTGCGTTTTAATGGGAGTCTATGAAAGACTATCTAGCCAATCTAAGCATATTCACTTTGTATAATTTGCCCAGGTTCCAAATGAGTTATTTTTTCAGCGATGCTTTTTCTGCAAATCAAGGCTGTTTTTTTTTTAGCCTGGAACATTCAAATGGAACCACTATAGCAGCCAAAATTGCTCAGACTGTGGTAGAAGCTAGATTTGGAGTTGCACGTCCTGGAATCTGGTCCTTGAAAAATACTAACACTAGCCATCAATACAGCAGCTGAAATTTTATAACTGATACTTTTCTGGTGCATTGATTACATGCACTGTGAGACAATTCCAGGAATATCATGTTTTTGTTCCGACTTTCGATACGAAAGTAACGGAATATTTGTGCTCGGGGTGGTTTTTTTTTCTTCAGACAAATTTCGTCTTTTTAACTAGCCGTTTTTGACGGAAATTTTAAAATATCATTCGAAAACTATTGTTGTCTTGAGCTTGAATTTGAAAAAAAATTTCACCTGTGATCATTTTTCTTAAAATTATGGGGGTTTAAAGATTGCCATTTTGGCCAATTTGGGACAGTTAACGCGCGATATATTTCGCCTATTAACGCGTAAGCGAGATTTAATCCGTATTAGAAATTGTTCCAAATTGGTTGAAAAAGCTTGTTTGCCATAATTGATTTGTTACAAGGAGCGTAATCTATCCTTTTGTACTTTAGATGGCGTGTGGGGGGATGATTTTCATAAAAAGTTTCAAATTTTAGAAGAAAAAAATTTCATTTTGTTTCTTTCATTTAGCTTTTTCATGTTATTACTGCACCAGAAACCTTAAAAGGCAGTCGGAACATTCAGGGCTTTGCCCTGATACGAGCAGTCTTGCTTTAATTTGAGTTTTATTTAGATCCAACTCAAATGCAACAAATAAATCCTAATCAAGACTGATAAATTTCGCGCTATTAACGCGTAAACGAGATTTAATCCGTCTTAGAAATCGTTCCAAATTGGTTCAAGGAAGCTTATATGCCATAAATGGCGTGTGGGGGATGTTTTTACATAAAATCTCAAATTTTTTCAAAAATTTTTTTAAATTTTTTTTACATTGAAATTTTTCATCTTATTAATGATTCATAGACCTTAAAAGGCAGTCGGAACTTTCAGGGCTTCGCCCTGATTCGAGCAGTCTTGTTTTTAGTTTGGAAAGTAAACGTTTACCTTTTGAGCTCAGTCACTCCGCTAAATAATGAAATAATTGGCTCTTTTCCAGTTTCCCCCCCTTTCAAATTCAATTTCGAAAAGTCTATTTAACATTGTCATAATGCAATGAAATTTGTCGTAGTGAACAAATCGACAATTCTGAACAGATTTGTTCTTCATACTTTACAGCGTAACATCACGTGTTTAGCCGTAATAACACGTAAAATGAACATAAAACTCGGTATTCTGAAAGGGGGGGAAACTGGAAAAGAGCCAAATAATTAAGATAGAGTTGAACAAACTATTTTCAAAAACTTAACAAGACTGCTCGTATCAGGGCGAAGCTCTGAAAGTTCCGGCTGCCTTTTAAGGTCTATGGATCATTAATAAGATGAAAACTTTCAACGTAAAAAAAAGTAAAAAAAATTTTTTTGAAAAAATTTGAGATTTTATGTAAAACATCCCCCCACACGCCATATTAAGGACAAAGTGATAGATTTTGCGCCTATTAAAAAATCAGTTATGGCATATAAGCTTCCTTGAACCAATTTGGAACGATTTCTAAGACGGATTAAATCTCGTTTACGCGTTAATAGCGCGAAATTTATCGCGCGTTAAATGTCCCAAATTGGCCAAAATGGCAATCTTTACACCCCCATAATTTTAAGAAAAATGATCACAAGTGAAATATCTTTTCAAATTCAAGCTCAGGACAACAATAGCTTTCGAAATAAAAAAATCCATCAAAAACGGCTAGTTAAAAAGTCGAAATTTGTCTGAAGAAAAAAAAACCCACCCCGAGCACAAATATTCCGTTACTTTCGTATCGAAAGTCGGAACAATTAAATTGAAGAAATTATCTAATGTTTCATTTTCATATAAAAATCACCCATTTGCAGATTTTTTTTTATTATTGTAAGATGAAAATCTCTCCATTCACAACAGTTAGTGCTCAGAGATAAGATAATTTCACAGCGACACAAATTTCAATGGGCTTTGCAAAGAAAATAAACTTTTCGTCAGCTGCATTATAGCAAAGTTGTCAATAGTAGACTTGTTATAAAGATCAGAAAAAATTATTTGCTTATTGGGGCGAAACCCTGAATCTTTTGACTGCGACATAACTGGTCTTGAATAACTTTTGCTCAATATTTTTTGATAAACCAGAAAATTTTTTACTGCTACTATCAAATGCAAGTGCCAACACGTGATAACAAGTAAAATAACCAATTGAAAATGGCCTCAATTCAATTTGGAACGATTTTGAGTGCGGATAGTTTTCCGGGTGTAAATAGCTCGTGTATTGAAAGTATCAAAGTTTTAAACGAGCAGATATGCAATCATGCGATCCGCATTTTTCTGCATGCATAGTTGCCTGGCAATCCCAAAATATCCGGATGAATACCCATACACAGGCAATTGTTCTAAAATTTATCTGAATAAAAAAACTGCTGCAGACATGAACATTCCTCACTTTTTTCGAAAGTAGTAACTATAAACATCACTCTTATCTATGTTAAAATATTAATACTTATGCTTAATTGACTTATTTCAGCGTGCATTTGAAAACCGTCTGGAGTCTTAAGTATAAGCAATATGTTTTTCATAAACAGTGGGTATGATGTAGAGGTAAGATAGAAATATTTGGTAGCAATTTTGTCGGATCCATTGCTGTCCGGACAAGTTTTTCTCGACATTTTTTTCTTTTTTTTATGCTAATAGATTTAATAAAAATTAAACTTGCAAAACGACATCATTGATGAGTAAGAGTTTTGATATCAAAATTTAGCAAAAATCAGACAAAACACTAAATTTATTTTTCTCTAATTTTTAATATTAACTCTGTGATGCAATTATCAAGATTATCTGATATCTGATATAAAAACATAGCCTTTGATAAACAGCGGTTGAGGTGAAGAGGTAAGATAAGATTGTTTGGTAGAAAATTTATCAGATCAATCTTGGTCGTGCCATTTTTTGCCTATTTTTTCATTTAAACTTTTTTTGTCATAGTTTAAGGTCGCCACTGCCCTTAACTATTCCGTATTGGGTGATATGTTACAATAGGTGGTAGGTTCAATTTCAATAGCTGGATCGCTTTTTATTATACTTCGCGTATTATTTATAATTTATTTCAAACGCCAAATTTTGAGCTTGAGTTTTTGAATACATTTGACAGAGTAATGTATTTACAAAAACTATCTTAGTAGCAGAACAATAGATTTAAATGTGACAAGACTGCTCGTATCAGGGCGAAGCCCTGAATTTTCCGACTGCCTTTCAAGGTTTATGGTGCACTAATAACACGAAAAAGTTAAATGTAAAAAAAAAACAATTTGAAAATTTTTTTTTCTCTGCAATTTGAAAAATTTACGAAAATCATCCCCCCACACGGCCTATAAAGTACAAAAGGATAGACTTTGCGCCTATTAACAAATCAGTTATGGCAAATCAGCTTCTTTCAACCAATTTGGAACGATTTCTAAGACGGATTAAATCTCCGCTTACGCATTAATAGCGCGAAATATATCACGCGTTAATTGACCCATCTTTAAACCCCCATAACTTTACGAAAAATGATCACAGGTGAAATACTTTTTCAAATTTGGGCTCAAGACAACAATACTTTTTGAATGGTATAAAAAAAAATTCCGTCAAAAGTGGATAGTTAAAAAGTCGACATTTGTCTGAAGAAAAAAAAACCCACCCGAGCACAAATATTCCGTTACTTTCGTATCGAAAGTCGGAACAATAACTATATTATGCATATTAGTTCTGAAATTTAATACAAACACTACACTCAGAGTTACCACCTATTGTAACATACCACCCAGTATTGTTACAGTAATACATTGTTTTATCTCTACTTGTTTTTTGACTCAACATTTTAAACACCACCAACATCAAAAATGGGCCTAATGACAGATGAGCACCACTTTCTTAACAAATAAAAAAATTGGAAGAAGTAAACACAGACTCTTGATCAAATTAGAAGAGAAATTGTTTATCAAAAAAGGGTTAGTTTGAAAAAGGTGGAACTTGGCAAACTGTTTTACTTGAACCCCAGTAAATCATTTTGAGCCAATTGCATCACCGCGTCTGCCAAAAAAAGAACGCGTCGACGTCAATTAATGGCTTTGCTGTACAGCAGTTGCACTAAATCATCAACTATTCAACTGATTTCTAGTTTCAGTAAGCATTTACCCAGAAAGGAAGGTACTGCATCTAAATTATGATTTGCAATGATTTTTGCAAACTTTAAAAATTAAAAACGGATCAAGTTAAACTGAAAATTCCAACTCGGAACATCCTTCCCACTAAACGGATTTAGAGATGCTAGAAACAGGGAGCCATAGCAGAAAACTAATTCAATTGTTCCAGCAGCTCTTAACAATTCAAAAATAGCAAAACAAAATTGCTGTAAATCTTTTAAGACTCATGATAAAAACTTGAGGAATTTTTTAAACTCATACTTAGGGTTTTATGAATTGCAAATCCACCCCTAATAATAACGAATGGACTTTTCAATCAAAACTTTTTCTTTCAATTTTCATTACCTACCATCAACAACCCATCCCAAACTTTTTGATCATACAGACTTACTAATTGAAAATTTCAATTACACAATTTTGAAAGATTTCAAAAATGTATTTTAAAGTTGGTCAGTTTTAAAGTTGAATCAGATGAAGAAAAGAAAGAAAACAAATCCCAGCAGTCATCAAGCTGAAAGGCTACTTTTGTAAGAAAACTGCAATCAAGTTCTTCGGATGCTCATTCCTTTGGAAATGATAGACAAAAGAATTATTGTACGCTCAGTGACTTGGGTTGCCCAACAAAGAAGATAATGCGCAACCATACACATTCATGCATGATTTGTAAGGAAAATGAAAAATCACGCGCTGCGCATACTTTTTGTTTCGAAAACCCTCAAAATGGCTTTTTGACGGATTAAAACGACTTCTCATCATAATGCTAGCTGTTGGTATAAATATTGTTTTTTTTTTCAAGTACTAAGGGTCAACTATGTAAAGGCAGATGCCTGCAGCTGAGCTTATGCAGGATTGTTAGGTTCACTTGACCTTAAAGTTTACTGTAGATTCTTTGATGACTGAATTACCTTGATATCATTTTTTTATAACATTTATGTTGCTCAAAACCAGGGGCGGATTTAGGGGAAACCCCTCACCAACCAAAGATCCCCCTTTGGTATTATTTTATTATATCCATTTTAGGCCGAGAAACCCTAAAAATTTTTTAAGGCGGCTTGGGCAAAAATGTTAACTAATTTTGAAGGGGGAGCGAGCCGATTAAACGCAATTGTTTGGTCAAAATTTTTCCAGAAAGTGCTCAAAAACAACGCAATTTTAACGTTTTTTTTTCCAAAAATTTGCCTGAGGAGTGAGGCGCACAGCTTTTGGTCAAAATAGAGCTTTTATACTGTTCTGGGAGAGCTCGGAAAATCAATTTGGTCGACTTAAAAATGTCGAAAACATTTTCAAAATCTGCAAACAAAAATTGCCCGTTCAGATGGCTCCTTGTTGAATTTCCGTTAACCTCAACTACAAACTTCAAAAGGGTTGACGGAGTGTGACTCGTTATGACTTTTCACCCAACAGTGCTTACTGTGCCACCTGCTGAAAAGATTTAGCTTTAGACAAACAAATTTTTTTCTAAAAATCCCTTGAGTCGAAGGGAGGGCGACAAATTGTAACAGGCGACAATTCGTAATAGGCGACATTTCGTAACAGGCGACAAATCATAACAAGCGACAATTCGTAACAAGGTATTGACAAGTAGAAAACGCTTGCTCCGCTGCGCTTACATTCGTCACGAGAAGAACAGTGCGCTCGAATCAGTATTTCCCACCTAATCTACTGCTACGAATTGTCGCTTGTTACCAATTGTCGCTTGTTACCAATTGCCGCTTGTTACGAATTGTCGCCTCACATCAGTCAAAACACTTTGAAAAAAAGTAAAAAATAACACACCATTTAAAATTTCGATACGTTTGTCGCGTAAATTTATTTTGGGAAAACCTTATCAAAAATTAAAAAGATTCAGTGTTCAGCTTTCGGATACCAATGGAACTATGTTAATCAATCAGTTAGTCAGCAGACCAACACTAAATTATTCTTTTGAAAGCGTTATTTGATTACTTTTTTTAGGGTGGCAGAGCGGAATTCTGGTTGCCATAAAATCATTTTAAACATCACAATGACTTTCAATTTGATGACTTAAAAGTGTTTGTTAGCAAGGGTCTTAGCGAGGACTTTTGATAAAAATGCCTTTTACATAGGAAGGCATTAAAGCTAGGAAAAGACCAACAAATTTGTTCCTCGCAGTTTCTGTACAACACTGTCCAAAAGAAAACAGTCCTGTACGAAATAGTCGGAAAAACTATCTCAAAGTCCAGAAAAAGAGTCTATACTAAATTTTTAAAAATTTTTCAATTTTGCCAGGCAAAAAAAACTGCATGTTCAATTAACTTCCTTGATTTTTCTTTTTTGGGCTATAGCTGGTTTGAAACCTGAAAAAAACTGGATACATACAAGATGCTGATTTCCTTTACCTTCTCACCCAACTCTTTCAATTTGAGCCCATTTTTGCACCCTAGATATACCCGTTTAATATTTACCCAAATTGATCTTTTGTTCGGAAAATTATTTGTGTCGTCGGTGATTCGATCCTTTGATCTCTAGAGTTTGATTCTTACACTTTAACCACTATCCCATGAGGTGTTTGATTCTGATCTGATTTTATGTTCGATTTCACGCTCATGTTTGGTGTTTCAAAGCGTAGATCACTTCTGTCTGCGCTCAAAGATCAACGTCAAAAAATTTAAATGGTTCTGGACTGTTTCATATGGGAATTTTTTGCATTGCAAAAATTGTATATGCACCGTTCTCACACTTTAATCAATTGTCAAGTGACTTTTTATACGGAGAAAATTTTCTGACGAGCTTTGCTAAGAAACTCAGTTTTCGTTCGAAAACATCTCAAGCTGAAAATGCGAACTCATTGTGCTGTTTACACGCTTTTCGGCACCCACATCAGCTCTCTGGCATCCTCCGAAAAAATTGTTCAAAAGCGACAGTAACGCTGTAAGGCAGAATTACAAATTGAAAGAAAAGACCAAATTGAATTTCAATTGTAGTAAACCTTGCTAAGGAACGTAATGCTGAGAAACTTGATAAAATGAGCAGACAATTGATAGTCGAATAACTAATTTTTTCAAAAAAAATTAACTTATAAAACGGCTGCCGGACAGAAATCTTTCTTAGCCACTCGAATATGTTAATCTTGATAGTGTTGTGAAAATAGAATTCTTAGCGGGTCTGCACAACGGCGTTTTAGCGCGTAAAAAGAGTTTCTGTATACAACTTAAGGGTTATCCTGCTCCAAAAGGTACTGCTATGATGGAGTGGTCCCACTGTTCAGATTAATAATTGTAATTAACATCTTAATATCAAGAAAAATGCTCGTTTCAATTTATTTTACGGCTTCACAACCATAATTAGTTGACTTTTTTATCATCAAAACTCAATGTGGGCGTTTTTTTGAATTTTCCAGCTTAAAATAGTGAGGAGATTTTAAGAAGTAACGAAATCTAAAATTTGTTTAAAAATAAACTGTATAGCGAAATCATAATTGTTAAACATTTTCAGAGCCATAGGTGTCTTTTTCTCAAGAGACCTGGATTTTTTCAAGGGACCACTCTATCATAGTAGCATCCTTCAAAATCATCTGGGATTTATGATTTTCTCGAAATCAAAAAGCACATCGGCAAATTTTGTTGACAAAACTGCGCTTTGGAACGCAAATTTAAATAAGTCATTCAAATTATTTAATTGGAGCAAAATTGAGGATTCTTTTCCAGTCCCCCTCTTTAATTTATTCTTTAATTCAATTTAAAATAGCGTTTCTTGTTCTAAACTGCGTTAAAACGTGTCAGCGTGAACAGGTAAACAAATTTTTATAATATTTCTTGCATGCAAAATGTGTGCCGTGTGAACAATTTTTGAACAGCTTTATTTTGTTATTTGACGAGGGGGTGGGAAACTGAAAAAGAGCCTTATTAAGATATAACACGTGATGTCAAATCTAGCGTATATACACAGCGCTCAGGGCGGTCTGGCGCGGGTTCGAGTCACCGACACTCCGACCTTTATACATGTAAACATAAGGGGCTGGCGCCCCATTTGACCATTTTTAACAGTATACAACTTTACCGGTTCTTGCGGCTAGCTTACGCCGAGTTTTTTCATAATCGGAGCTGAATATTGGTGAAACTATGCACATTAATTACATTAATTTTCCGCGCTATTTTTTATATGTGCTTAGGCACAACCAGCCGTTAGCCGTAACCAGTCGTTAGGTTAGGCGTAATCAGACTCACATTCCCATGATCACGCAAAACAATCATTCAAATTATTTCACCAACGCAAAAGTAGCTGAGACAAAAACGAGTAAAAAGATATCTTTATTGCTGAAACACATGGTGCTATCCAGGGGCAGATTTAACGGCGGGAGACCTCACCCCTCCCCCCCCCCCCTCCTCGGGAATTTGACCCTTTCAAAACCAAAGGGTCCCCAGTTTGGTATTTTTATGGCATCCATTTTAGGCAGACCAAACCAAAAATTTTTTTTTTGAAAATTCACCCGCCTCGAGAATATCGTATCTCCGCGCCTGGTGCTATCAATTAACAAAAACCTGGATGCTGATTATTTCGAAAAATTTTGCCGAAACAAAAAAAAGAAGATTAGAACAGGAGAAATTTTGCTGAAAATCAACTGCAGCGAACCTTAGTTCTCCTCGACAAAAAGCTTTCAAGAAAAAAATTAATTATCAATTATCAAAAGTGGACAATCAAACAATATTTACATTTGCTAGAAATTTAAAAGGCGGAGACAATATTAACATTATCTTCAGGCCAACTCCTAAAGACTTTCGATCATTATCCTGGTAGCATCCGATTTATGTACAACTTTTGGTATTTTTAGCTTTTACAAATTTTATATTACAATATATAGGTACAATTTCAAGTCTAAATTTTTTTCATAAAATTTACATATGTTAAGACAAACTAGAACTAGGGACAAATAAGATACTGAGAAACAAACGCAAAAGTTTACCACAAAATGGAAACTAAGAATATCAGTTCAAAAAATAAGAAAAACAAACAACTGAAGTAATTAATTAGATAATGCATTAGAGGAAATTAATTTAGGGCCAAAAATAAGTAGGACGACTTAAAATTCAGAGAAATCTTGGTACATACAAGATAACGGTGAGCTCAGTTTATTGGCTAGTATCATATCGTCATTGGTCAAGTCAGATCTTCAATTCTGCTCAGGTTGAACACGGTTTACTGTCTTCTTTTTGGGAGGCAGACCACTTTCAATAGACACTACAGAGTCGATTATTTTCTCGATTGCTGCTACTGATGCTAGACTTAAGCTCGACTGTTCGCCCTTCAGTTTTCTGGGTCGACCACGACCACGCGGTTTTTGATATTCGCCTTCGTCATTGGAAGAAACTCCGTTATAAACAGAACTGCCGCTAGCGTCACCCGAAACACTTCTGACGACCGCCTCGATTGAGCTCTTAATGACCGAACTCTTCTTTCTCGAAATCTTCGCGCGCTCTTTCCGCTTTCCATTTTTCGATTCCGGCTGCTCGTCAGCTTTCAATTCTGACAGCATTATAAACTCCTCCTCTGGTGATTCATATCCAAACCCAGCATCCTGAGAACCATTGCAGTGACTCATAGGTCCGGCCGCTATCTGCATACCGTCGTTATTATTTGGAGCAGTTGTCGGAATGACAATCTTCTGACTTGAGCTGCTAAAATTCTTGGAAGTTTTTGGGTTCGGAGCTCGCGTTTCGGTCAACATATTTGTCATAACAGGCGATTGCGCAACCAAGTGCGCTTCCGATGCCGGTATTGTTCCTGACATAATCACAGATGGTTCGCCATACTGAGGTGTGGCGTAAGATTCGTATTGCTGAGTTATTGCAACTGAGTGTGGGTTTGTCCCATAAGTCTGATGATGGTGGTAATATTCCGCACCTGTTTCTGTCACTCCCACTGACATCGGACCGTTTTCGAGAAGACTTTGAGTACTTTCTACGTTAAAAGCGTTGCCAGGCATCGTCTCGACAACACTACATCCCGGTAGCACTCCGTCGATAATAACCTCCCCTGTGTTAGGTTCAGTGTAGCCTCCTAGCTTATAACCATAACGCAATGCCATATGCAGACCCTTCGTTTGTTCCTCCATATTCACATTGTTCACACGCAGATTCTCTATATCGATCATGTGATTCTGATTTCTATTTCGCATGAATTGAATATATTCGATCACGTGTTCCAGCACTTCGGTTCTCGCCATTTTATGCGCATTATCTCCTAACGTTGGAATCGTTGCCCGCAAATAAGCAAACCTGTCTTTGATCAGATTCCGTCTTGCCCGCTCGCGCTCCTTGTGATTGTCTTTTTTCACCTCGGGAGGAACAGTTCTTCGGCGACGACGCTTCTTCGGGGGCTCGTCAGTGCTAGCCGAACCCGCCATTCGAGAAGACTCGGCGGCCGATTGCATCTGAACAAGTCGGATTCCGTTCTCAACAACACTTTCTGCAATTGTTTCTGGCAGCTGTTCTACATAGTATTCCTCCTCCTCTTCCTCACCATCAGAATCTTCGGCAACCTCTTCTTCTAGAATGTTCTCGTCTGTGTCACTGTACATGTGTCCGTCTTCTATATATACATTGTGGGATGCATTCGGCTGAGAGCCTGTCTGATACTCCTGAGCTTCTAATTTTATATTCGGAATGGTAGCAGACATGACCAACGCTTATCTAGAACTAAAAGAAAATAAGTCAAAAATAAGCAATAATAGTAAGTTAATGTTTTCAACACACTTTTTCACGCATAAACTCTTCTAGGAGACAAAACTTTTTTTACCAAGTGACCTATCTTTCCCCGAAACCAAATTAGGGAGGAGATCGTACATTTCCTTATAAGCGGAGTCCTTCAGCACAACAAAATTCAGCATTTCACGTGATGATTTACGCTATTATCTTGCCGTTATTTGTAGAAGGATGAGCGTTCGCTTGGTGAATTTAGGAAAAAAATGGTTCGCTTGATCTAATTTTTTCTATTTTTGCTTAATGAATTTCAGTAGCGTGCCGAGGGGAGAGGAGGAGACAACCGCCCCTTCTCAATTCTGGTTGCCAATTTTTTTTCCTAAGGTTCACCTCTTTGGTATAACTTTACGACATCCATTTTGGCTGACCAACCTCAAAAAGTTTCTAAAAGCGCCTTTGGCGCCATTATTTACTAATTTTGAGGGGGAAGCTCGCGCCGAAAAAAACGCAATTTGTTAGGCCAAAATTTTCCAAAAGGTGCCTAAAAATATATATGCAAGAAAGGAAAATTTTCCTGCAACCAAACGACTTAAATCAGTGAAATTTCAATGAAAATATTTAGAATTAATCAAGGCTGAAAAAAATGAAATATGATACCAAACGGTCACACATTACATATCAGCGTACTTTTGTGATTGTTGCTGTTGCGTACAATAAATTTAAAGCAATGCGCAATAAATTGTTGGCCAGAGCAATAAGTATAAATCGAAATCTCAAACTTGTACAGAAATCAACCAAATACAACTTCAACGAACTCATGATGACGTAATTCAGTTAAATCTTTTCGCTTTTTCGAGTTCCCGTGTCTCGGTCAGCATCGAGGCCTGTCTAGTTTTCGAGCTTGTTGATTGCACAATTGGTCACTTTATTTAAAGAGAATCGAACAATTATGTTTGCTTCGTCAGGTCGAAAATTTGCCCAGCCCTTTCTCCGTTTCTGTCGGCAGCTGCCCGCTCGTTGTCTTCTTCGTACAGGATATCCAATACTGGCATATTTTTCACTTGTCTATTGCAATAGATTACATCAGAAGGGCTGAAAAAATAGCTCGTTGGCTGGCCGCTGAAAAAATAACTCGGATCTACCTAACAATCTTCCAATTTCATGAAAGGGAAGGAGATTGTTAAGTAGATCAAAATGGTCGATTTTTCGACCAATCAGAATGCAGCAAAATTCGAATTCTCAATACAAGCTGTATGCTTATTTATATCTATTTATTCATAGGGGTGGGGATTCTTTAGTAGATACCATACGGGGGATTGGTAAGTAGATCCAATAACTCGATACACCTCATCAATCAACAAAATCATAGTTTGAATCGAAACAGTTATACTCTCAGGATAGATCCGATCCACTGATACCGTAATTAAGTTTTTTCCAAGTGTCTTGTTAACCTAATCCAATGTGTTGATCTTCGAAAAAAATGTTGATAATCCTAGCGGTAATTAATCATTTTGGGGATTTTAACCGGTGGCATTTGTTGAAAACAGCGGAAGCAGATCTTGACTACGCGTGATTGAACTCAAAAACTCAGGTTCGGCAGGGTAGTTCTCGAAAACAAAAAATTTTAAAAGCGGTCAAAAAACGAAATTTCCGAGGACCATAATTTTTGTGTCAAAAAAATTTGGGCATAGGCGCGTATGAAAAGGAGCTTTCAACAACCCGCTCTGGGGATTGAACCCAACATATCAGATATGGGAGGGTAATTTTCGGTAAAATTCATAAATTAGAAAAAAAACGCTCAAAAACTTGACTTTTCCGAAGAAAATAACTTTTTGTATAAAACAAATTGAGAGTGGCCGCTAATGCATGGGAGCTTTCCACTACCCGTTATCTCTATTGAGCCCACAACCTCAGGTTTGGGAGTTTAGTTTTCGAGAAAAGTTGAAAAAAAATAATTAAAACGGTCAAAAAAATCAAAAATTTCATTACCTTAATTTCAGGGCAATAATTTTAAGTGTAAAAAAGTTTGGGCGTAACCACTTTTGAAGGGGAGCTTTCCAGATCCTCTCTATTTGTTGAAATAAAATCTCAGGTTTGGTAGGTTAATTTTTGAGAAAACGAACAAAAAATCGGTCAAATATTCCCCCCACAGACTTTTTCGAAGGCAACAGACAAAGAGGTAAAGCAAAAAGAGACCAGGGAGTATACAGGCAAACAAAGGTGTAGGCTGTATTTCTTTGCATACCCCTTTTTTGAAAATCAGTAAAAGGGTTTGAGAAAATAAAACAAATTTGTTGCGAAAAGTAATTTCAAAGCTGCTCAAAAAAAAAATAAAAAACCAAATCCCAAACATTTTCATAATACCTGCTTTTATCGAACGAACTCTAGGCAAACATGCCAAGCAAGCCATCTGAAATTCAAATTAGAAACTGAACGATTCTAGGGAGCGAAAACAAGCCGACAATCTTTGAGCAGACAACAGTTGGCCCAAAAAAACGGAACTTTTAAAACTTTTTAAGTTTCATGTCCCCCTGAAACTACCCCGTAGTAACACCACCCACCCAGTAGTTGATAGTAACTTAGGTCCCACACATCTACAGCTAGCACCCACCCATAAGTGATTCAACTGATTTTGTTAAACTAGTTGTTAACTCGAAAAAAGTCTACATTCCGATTTGATAACGTTTGCTAATCGCAAGCGTATACGTAATAATGAATTCAGCTTTTTCAATAGGGGAGGGAATAGCTCAAGTCACTAAATCTTAACTTTATTCAGAGTCTTCTAATATAATCTATTGCGAGCAGTCATGCCTATCTGCTCTCGGTTCCTCGAGAGGGGGAAATTTCTCGTAGATATCGAACCAGAGGGGTCTGTGTACATATGGAAGAGAGTTGGCTCTGATGAGATTGTTCACGCGGGAGAATATTGTGCCTCTTTGCCATACACGACTCACCGACATGCTCAATCTGTAGCAAATTAACTTTTATTGAAACACAAAAAAGTCCACACAACTTTTTAACAATCACAAAGAGATTCAAGCTACAATCCCAGAACCATCAACGAATTTTAGTATTGGTTTTCTTTCACAGCATCCAATTTTGTCAACTCAAAGCTTAGATTTCCCGGAAATGCGTTTGGCGTGAATATATGGTATATTTCGAGATGTAGAGTGCCAAAAAACTTTCTTGTCTGTACCTTCAAAAATGGAGCTTTTGGCCAATTTCCCGACACCTTTTTTGCAGCGCGTGATTTTTTCTATGGAAGGGAAATTTCAGTCCAAGATCCGACTCGACCCTATCTAAGAATACTATAAAATCAAACTATTTACTTCGCCTCAAATGTATCCTATTCGAGTCTCGAAAGTACAAATATACCAGCATTCTGAATTTAAGAAATAACTATATACGATATGAGGTAAAGAATTTAAAAGAAAATCGACTGTGTACAATAAATTGCAATTAACACCAAATTTACAACATTACACCAGGTGTGTTTTATCTGCCTCCACTAATTATTTTGAATTTTACAGCGTCAGACGTTTGATCGCCTCTCCTCTGAAATCTTCCCTCAGACTCAAAATTTGTCGCATTTCAGCCGGTGTAATCTTCCAACTAGTGGAATGTATTGGCAGCTCATTTACTTCCTCGACCTGCTCCAAGTTGAGCAAAGTTGAAATTTGAAGCAGCCTCGTGAACTTCTCTCTAACAGTCCACTGAGTTACAGATGAGAGATAGTTTGAGAGACTTCGAACTTCTCGGTCGAAAGCCAAGCCTCCGTTTCTGGAAAACTTCATCTTGAAAATCACTTTTTCAAATGACATCACCAAAGTCTGAGACAAATTTGAAATCATCAGTTCGAAATTCCGCTCCAGAAGTGAGTCTTTAATGTCTCCTATAAAATTATCCACAGGCGCTATTATTTTCTGAGAAAATGGATCTTCGGTTTCATTTAAAACGAGGCCTTCCTCTGTTAAATTATGCGAAATTAAGGCAAAGTTTTCGCTACAAGCTTTGACCAATGGCTTCAAAAAGTATTTGACTAAAATATGATGTCCCTCTTGCAAAACTCCATCTATGCTTCTCGCAATATGATGCATATCTTGTATGCAAGACATTACTTTTGCATTGGACTTCGCATTTCTTGATTTTTGAGTTGAGTTCGAGTTTGAGTTGCTTTCTGTCAGTCCTCGCCAATCTGTGGTTAGACTCTCGACAAGAGTCTTCAGAAACTGGATGCTCTCACTGCAGTTGTTGAGAGATACCAGGAAGACACTTCTGGACTGAGCTACCACTTCGCTCTGGTACCTTCCAGTGAATACTGTATCTAGATATCCGGATGGAATCGCATTTTTCAGTTTCTCCATGAGGACTTTGCAGTAGTCATTTTCAAGCAGTCCATTTGATATGTTGATCATTGCACAGATGGCGTCTGAATTTGTAGTTGACATGGTGCGTCTTAGACACTTTTTCAGTACGTAGAAAACATCGTCTACCATTGATGACGTCATCGATCCCTCCTCTACGACATTCATTTGTACTGCCACGTGGAAAGATCTGTTGAGGAAAACGGTCTCAAGTCGAAGGTAAAAACCCACCAATTCGTGCAATATTTTGGATAGCCCACAGTTATTAAGCGCGTTTTCTATACTTTCAGACCGGGTAGTTTTTTCATCTTCTGTATCACATGTCAGAAAAACATCAGCAATAATTCGTCTCTTGATGAATCGAAGGTACAGCTCGGCCCGTTCGTTAATCAAAGTCGTCTCCTGCAACATGGAATCAATTTCTTTCGCGTCTATAATCTCTTCGCTTGAGTCTCCAAGTAGTTTGACTTGTTCCAGCTTCTCTTCGATTCTCCTCTTCTGTTTGAAGTTTTTAAAGATTAGGCTACTTTGTCTGTCGCATTCCTCTTGTAGTAACAGTGCAAACTCAGTCAACCAGCCTGGTCCATAGTAAGTTTCAACCAGAGGCTGGTGCATCTCAACTATTCTAGCGAGGCCTGAAATCACTCATGGTTAAGCAAACAAGAACATATGGGTCCTCTTTATACTTTCAAAAGCCACAGGTTTCTAGTGTCAGCCCGCTGAAACAACATCTAAAGCAGCAGCGTGCCGAGGGGGGACCGAGCCCCTCCCTCAATTCTGGTTGCCAAATTTTTCCAAAGGGTCCCCCCTTTGGTATAACTTTATGACATCCATTTTAGGCAGACCAACCTCAAAATATTTCACAAGGCGCCTTTGGCGCCAATATAACTAATTTTAAGAGGGGAGTGCGCGCCGACAAATTTTTTGTCCGTTTTTTGGCCTGTTTTTTTAAAATTTGCCTGTGGCGCAGAAAATTTTTGACAAAGTACGGTCCCCGTATATTAGTTTCGGAGAGCTCGGAAAAATCAAGTTGGTCGACCTAAGAAAAAGGTCCACAAAACTGCCCCTAGAAAAATTTCACTATCGTAACTAGAAATCGATTACATGTTTCATGGCCTTAACATTTTCGCTGTTCAATAGTAAAGTTTGCCCACCTCTAAACAAAGAAATGAATTGAACTTGAAAAAACAAAAGCCAAACCTCGAAAAATCAAATTGGAGCGGGAACAAGTTTAAAGACTTTTCCTGACTTAATAGCAATCAATAACCAATGGCGGGCGCATGAATTTTGGAAATATTGTTTGCTTTAATTTAAGGCCGACCGAATTGATTTCATGAGCTACCCTAAGACCCAAAAAAATATCATTTTTCAGATGTCTTATGTGTTGTTATGGCTGAATACGTGATTTTACGAGGAAAGGTATAAAAAACAAATGTGTTCACAATAGTTAGTTGGTTCACCATGAAATTTTTCAACATTATGCTAACGTAACGTTAGTTTTTAAAAACTGAAATTCAAATGGGGGAATAGCCAATAATATTTCGCGTCGCGGGTGAATCTTTGAAAAACACACCGATAATGACATTGTAGGCCAAATAACTCAACTACGAGATAAAGTTACAAGATTTCATGGTGATTTATTTCTTTAACTTTTGAAATCAAGCACCAGCCGACCTTCGAAGAGTAACACGAAGGTGTCTGAGAAGATGACTTTGCTGCCCTCGTCTCTATCTACGAATTCGAGTGCCATCTTCAGGTTCTGTTCTGTCTGGGATGCCACTTGAGAAGAGAGGAAGGAGACGAATTTAGAGAGGCCTTCCTTTTGCAATCCCAAAAGGGGGAAGATCTTGAAGAACCGCTCTATTGACTGCGCATCTTGCTCCTACACATTAAAAAAAACCAATTGCATATCATATACGTGCTGAAGGAATAGGTTGTCAACCATAGACTTGTGGGGACATCGGCCGTAAAATTGTCAATTAAGTGTCAATGAAATAATTTAACTTCAAAAATTAAGACAAAAGTCAACAAGGCATTATAATAAAAGGAAGATAGATCACCTCAAGAAAAAAAGACAAAAATGAAGCCGAATAATGATGACAGCTGTTGGCTGTCCGAGTAGCTCAGATTGTTCCGACTACTGTAACTGATGCACAAAAGAAATTAAGAAATCGACCAGCACATCAGAATATGATAGCGTAGCAATTATTTTAACTCCTACTCAAAAATGCATTTTCTTGATATTATAGATTATAGCCGTCAGAAGGCTGTAAAAATGTTTAAAAAAAACAAGAAAACCGAAAAAGAATGATCGAAAAGTTTTGAAAACTTTCAAATTTCGAAGAAAAAATATAAATATATCGGGTTAAAGCTCTTTGAATTTAAAGCTTTTTTGATATAACCTCAGTTTTTCTCGACACAGACAAACTTTTGATATCTCTTGAATTAAGATCAATTCTGCAAGATTTTAAAATGATATACTAATTGACCCTATCTGACATTCAGTGTAGTACCTGATTATGCGTTGAAAAAAATCACACCCTAGGCTATAGTTCCTTGCTGTGCCTTGAGTGGCGGATGATCAATAAGAGTCGAATGAAACGCAAGTAGCACAAAAGACTATTTCCAACCACATCCATCATTGCAAAAAATGAAAGCTAAAAAACGTATTCCAGCAACCAAATTAATCATAGCAAATAATGAGATATAAAAAACGTTTTCCAACACCCATATTCATCATTGCACAAAACGATAACAAAAAAACCGATATCCAACCACTGTTCCATCCATTGTCAAAAGAAACAGTGCATTGGTTTATTCCCTCTTGGCAAATTAGTCTAAGCTAAGGAAAAGTTGATTTAATGAACGCAATTTAACAATGTTAAATTGGGTTCATTCTGCATCGCTATTTAAAAAACAAAGTGACATATTTTGCATTCAAATACTTGATAAATGGAAAAAATTATCATGCCTCAGTTTATTTTGGAACGATTTCTTAGACGCTTTAAATCTCCGCTTACGCTTTAATGGCATGAAAAATATCTTTACATATTGAACCCAAGGCATTGAATCCATAAGGAAAGAGATGACATGTTTCTAATTGGGTGCTTTTCTATTGAAACCAATGTCAGTTTTTCATTAAAAGGTACTTCATTTATAACGACCGAAAAGTCTTCAGGCTCTCTATAAATTGGGATGTTTCTAGTTCATATTTAACAAGATCTTCTACCTGCATTTTTATGGGGATTGATGCACGCAGCAACATTTTAGTTTTCGATAAGCAAGCAGCAAATGCGCCGAAATATTTCGGCTCAAAATTGCTTCACTTTGATGTGAGGCACGCTATTTGATGCAGCTTTACTGGATCAATGGACAAAATGCTCCTTCCGCTGGGAAATCTTAACATTAAATCCACTTTCGAAGCTAGAAGTAATTCAGGTATTTTCGCGCCATTTCCGCTTCCGTAATTGCAGAACGCAGTTTGCTTACCGTTTGCCAGATGTATTTGAATTGAATTCAAAAAGGGCATACATACAATAAAGGGCATAAATGCAATAAAATGTATGAATGAACTTCAGTAGTTATTAGAGCGTTTTGACATTTTTTGCGGAAAAAAAAACAAAAATCATAGAGACCTATATAAGTGAAAATCATTTCGTTTTTTCATACCTAAACACAGCCAACAGACAGTTGGAAAGAGTCAACGAACGCAAGTTAACAGAACGAAGATACTGACTTGTTTTTTGATAAAAAAATCTCTTTCACATTTCCAGGGAAAAAATAGATTGCCTTAAAACTCATTTGAAATTCTGAAAAAAAAAAATTACTTTTTGATAAAACGAACTCAATTTAAGATAACTGAATCAATATGCTAAATTTTTATTCAGCTGCAAAATCTGAAAATTACAATCCACTTTCGAAATTGGAAATCGCCCAAATTTTTTGTGACCTGTTAATTTTTGCTGTTCGATAATGGAGTTTGCCTTCCTATTAATAAAGGAGATAAAACAAATTTGAATGTAAAAAAAATTGATTTTTCCCAAAAAACAAAAAAATCTCGAAATATATTTAAAAAACACGAACAGTAAAACCACGAAATCTATTTAACACAGAGGCGAAGTTGCACTTCGCATACAAAAGCAAAAATATGACCAATAACGCTAGTGGAGAAAAACTGAATGAGTAAAATTTTGAGTCTACAAAATTTCTTAAGTGACGCACGCCAATTATGAGTCTACATAACTGCTAAGTGACGCACTCCAATTATAAAGCACTGGCAGTACCACTCAATTTGAAAAAAAAAAGAAAGTTACCAACTAACATGCCCAATTTATAGAGCGGACGCATTTTAACTAGTATACAAAAAAGTTCATTAAAAACATCCGACCCTGCCCAGGTTCGAACGCTCTTATTTTGTTGCTGGTCTCCTTCCCTACTTCTACGCTACAGATCCATGATACCTCGAAGCTTGCTATTTGTAATATAATAGTCTGTGTTAATATCCTTAGCATTGGCTGTACTTAATAGCTGAACAATTCAAAATGAACACATTTAGTCGCAACAATTGCATCGCAACAATATTTGCGACTTAGTTTGGAAAAAAAAGATAGTTCATACTATAACACAAGCTATGCATGTGTAAAAATGATGAAGTGAGCAAATTTGAGCGTGAAAAAAATTGAAGATTTTCCCGAAAAAAAAACAGACTCACGAACTATTTAAGAGTCTTCACTACGTTATCAAAATACAGAAGCAAGGACCTCTCAGCCATAAGACGTGACTGTTCTCAAATACAAGCAGCAAAAACTTTACTGTTTTAAGCAAAAACTCAGCACATAAATTTAAGAAAACTAAGCTTCTTTAATTTAAAAAAAAGGCTCGCAATAAAACGGAGACCGGAATAGGTAACTGGGAGCTTTAGACTAAAACTCAAGAGTCTAAAATTCAATCAAAAACGAGGATAGCCGGTTAATGTGCAAGTAGCACAGAATGTTCCGACTATAGTCTTAAAAACTACAGGAACATTTTTTGCCAAATTAGTGTTGTTTTTCTGCGTGGTTTGATAAAAGGATCTGACAGAAAACTATGATGTAGGCATATTCGACGGTAATAGTAATAGAGGTAAACAGGAGAACAATTTTGGAAGAAAAATGACTGGAAACATAAAAAAAACATCAAAAAATAATAAAAAAATAAAATAAATTTTTTGAACTTTTGAAGTTTTTTATTCTCAAAATGGCATTAAACTCCAAAAACTAATTTTACTTGCATAAAATTAAAATTAAGCATAAAAAGGCTATTGTATGCGGTCTAAATTAAGCATAAATAAGCATGCTCGCTTGCTTTACTCGCTCGAATTTAGACGAAAAATCAAAAATTTCAAACCGATTGGTCTCGACACAGGGTAAACGTTTTCAAAATTTTTTAATGTCGTTCAAATCACCACTGAAAGGGCTTAAGTATGATATATCACTCAATTCTCTCCGATGACTATTTATTGTAGCTGATTTTGCGTGGAAAAAGAAAAAAACTAAAACAGCCGAATGCAAATTTCCTCCCCCTTTTTCAAATGGTCGGAACAACAAATTGAGGACGTAAAAAAAATTTAGTCAGTAAGATTGTTCTAAAAGGATAAAGAATATGACAAAATCCGAAGAAATTGACAAAATCCTCCCTTTTTGCACCATTACAATTTTTTATCGAAGAACGTAAAATGCTTTACATTTAGCACATGATTATTCAGTGCTTCTAAAAGAAATCGAAGTCAAACCTCAAATGTTAAATTGAGACTTAAATTAACACTATTTTTAAAACTTTTCGTGTCAGAAAAACAAATAAATGAAGCGAATGAACCTATTCCTTTTGTTTCATAATCACTTTTAGAAAATGCGAGACCTAAATAAGAGAAAAAGCGCTATTAAATTATGCACTAGCCTTGTATGCGTTCTCGAACTTCATGCGAGCCACTTTCTGCATTTGCTGTTCCGCATTCTCCAGAATCTCAATTGAGGCCTCGATACTCACACTCTCACTCGCATTGTTCTTCAGGAAGTTGGTGTCTAATGTTCTGTACCTATGGATGTGTCCAGCTGCTATCTCGTAGTCCTCGTTGTCCAGGGCTATTTTGATGCCGTCTGTGCAGTTCTTCAAGTCCAAAATGTCTTCCACTCGCTGGATCACAGCTTCCACTCTCGTTTTCACTTTGTCCAGGTGACGCACCTGAAATTAAACGAGGATCCTTCAGGGAACGATCTAGAGCTTTCGCTAGGTGCGCAGGTGATCTTCGATGAATCTCTTCATAGATTCCAACAAAATTAAACTTTTGAAGCCGTTCGACAAACTGCAGAGCCTTTTAATTACTTTAGCCATCTCTAATAAAGTATAGTGATAGAATCCAAGAGTGCTCGGTGATAGCATACCATACATCTTACCAGTCGTTTTATGCTTATAAGGGCAAAATTTTGGAAATTTTCTCTGTACTCGATCCCTACCCGTTTGCTGATTTTGTCCGATAAGGCCGCTGTGTCTTTCAGTTTGTCATGCAGTGTCTCCACATCTGAATCTACAGCTGTGAGTTGTTTGGAGATTTGGAAGACAGAAGAGAGAGAATCGTTCACGTTGTGTTGATCTCTGAGTAGTTGGCCAATCTTTCCATCTATTGCACTTTCCTTCCGCTCAATCTCTGCCAACTCAGCCTCTATTTCACTCAAATCCATACATGCAGTCACCTGAAATTAATACACAATGAACCAACATCATCTTAACTGATAGTTAGTTTCAATCATCGAACTTCTTTGAAATTATGCTTTTGTCAATTTCATTAAAACATCTTATTTCTTATTAAACCATAAATTGTCTTGTTAAACCACTTCTTTCCTTCGGTTATATTAGCCGATTAATGGAAAATGATTCATCAACAATGGAATAAGAAAGATTTACTCCTATATTTCACTTAAATTTGGCTTCACTTAAATTTAACTTACTCCTATATAAATTTGGCTTCCTTTGACTGCCATTGTTCCAATAATTTATATCAGACAAGTTTAACAGTCTTTAAACCGTTCAACTGAATGAAGGAAACCATAAAATATTAGCAAAATTACAACAAGGAAAGCCGGTTACTGTGCAAGTAACACAGAATCTTCCGACCACAGTCTAGAAAAAATTCAGATTAGTGTCGTTTTTTTTCAGCGTGGTATGATAAAAGGATCTGAACGAAAAATTGGAACTTAGGAATATACGAATGTCATAGCAAAATAGGCAAAAATTGTAGACAATTGATTAGGAAAACAAAAATTATTTAAAAAAATCAAAACTTATTTTTTTTGCTGAGATTTTTTTCACAGGGCAAACAGCACGTGGGAAAGTTCCAACTATAGTCATACAAAATACAAAAGTTTTTCAAATAATTATTTTTTTTCTATGTTGTGTGATGAAAGGATCTGACCAAAAAATACAAACTAGGCATAATCGTCAGTCATAGCGAACCCCAAATTTTCGAAGAAAAAAATCCTAAAAACACTTTTACTTGACTGAAACTTAATTTTCGCGACTTAAATTAAGCATAAATAAACTATTCTCGCCGGCTAGCTCGCCTTTATTCGATCGAAATAAGACTAAAATAGAAAAAAAACTAAAACACCCTAATACAAAGTTGCTCCCCATTTTCAATGGCCGGAACAACAACAAAAACACACCCGAATAAAAAGTTCCTCCCCATTTTTCAAGTCGTCGCAATAATTAGAATGAAAATTGTCTGCACACTACAAAAAACGTTTGATTCCGCAATTCCAAAATACAAATCAAAACATAGCTAACAGAAAGTTGGAAAACAGTCAATGAACGCAAGGAAACAGAAAAAAAAACAGAAAAATTTTGAATTTCAAATTAAATAATATATGGCCTCAATGCTCTTTGAATAAGTAAAATTTTTATTAGACTGCTAAATCCAAAAATTAAAACCTACTTTCGAAACTAGAAGTTATTTGCGTTTTTTGAGGCCATTTCCACCTTCGTATTTGGAAAGGGCAAATTTTTTTAGATGATATTGAACTGAACTCGTGAAGTACATACATATACCTAAGTGCATTCATAATTGCATTAATATGTATCAATGCACATCTGTAGTTATTAGAGCCTTTTATGTTCACTGGCTCTTAATAACTAAAACTCCAAACTTTCAAGATTGTTCTGTTCAAGTACGGTGGACAAAATCTTGTAACTGATGATGGATTGAGATGAAAAAAATAATGCAATGCAGAATTCGCTACTCATTGTTATTGTTTTATCCACAATTGTGTACGTAGATTATTCACGAACTTAGTCATTACGGAAGTTCTTCAAAATCCAGAAGACAAAAGCCACAATCCTGTTATTAAAAGCTACCGGGTAGAGAAATTTCAAAAATTTCTCAAATCCAAAATGATCCAACAAAAAAGTCACAAAGATTAAGGACGAGTTAAATTAAGTTAAATTGAATTCCGGAATCAAAACCTTTTTCCATCCCATATCTCACTAATGAAACCTAAGTTTGACAATTTTTTTTAAAAAATTAACCGAACATAGATAGTCTGTAATAAACCAGCGAAGAGAAACCGGTGAAGAAAGTTAATTGGGTGGTACTTTCAAGGCTATACCGAATCCATTTTGCAAACCTTAAATAATGTTCAGTGTAGCAAAGGACCGCAAAATTTCATCACGATGGGTTCCTATCCTATGGCCAAAGAATCGTACCCAAAAAAAAAATCGTAGAAAATTAAGACAAATTATATTACATCAGATAATGAAACGTTTTTCACAGCCTTTGAGATAATTGAATTTCACAAGGCGATCATTCGGGGCATTATTTTTGAAGACATGGTTGGAAAAGTGTTAATAAGTGGTAAAAACTGAATGAGTAAAACTTCGATTCTACAAAATTGCTCAAGTGACGCTCGCCAATTATGACGCATTAGCAGTACCAGTCAAATTCAAAACCAGTTATTGATCAAAATGAACAATTTGTCGCAACAATATTTGTGTCGCAACAATATTTGCGACGTAGGTTGCAAAAAAAGAGTTCATAATATAACACAAGCTTTGCTTGTGTAAACGAAGAAATGAATTGAACTCAGAAAGAAGTCAAGCCGCAAAAAAATTATAAGACTAATTCGAAAAAAACACCAAGACCTATATAAGTACTTTCACTACGTTAATGATTCAGAAAAAGACATGGCTTTCAGGCTCTCAGAAATTCAGGTATGTTTTTTGACGGACACTTCGTTGATAAAGTTAGCCCAATTTGAAAAAAACTTGATCAATATGGCACTTAATTTTCCGCTGGGAAACCTGAAATATAAAATCCACTATCGGACATTAATGTTGTTTACGCTGCTTTGCGCCATTTCCGCTTTCATTTCTCAACAATTTCAGCTTTCCTTACTCGTTTTTCCCTGCCTTTTAGCAAATGAACTGAATTGCACTTTAAGATACATCGAAGGTCAAACCGCTAAAGATCAAATTTAGCGTGAACAAACTCTATGACTTTTTCTTGAAAAGACAAAGTGACCACGACTACTTTCATCGACACTAAAAAACTGTATGAAAAGATTTTTGCATTCATTGAAAATTTAGAAGCTAACGAAGAGGCGAAGCTGTGCTTCGCAAACACAAGCGAGAAAACGACAAAAATTAGCAGTGACAAATGAAAACATAGCCAACAGACAGTTGGAAAAGAGTCAATGAACGCGATTAAACAGGAAAAAAAATGACTTGTTTTGCTTTGAAAAATCCCAAATTTCGAAGAACAAATTAATGACCTAAAGCTTGTGATTGACATTTGAAAAGTCACTAGAAATCAAAAATCACACTGCGAAACAATAAATGAGCCAGAACAAATTTCAAGAACTTTCCTGAAAAAAAACCGAAAATCATTGCGAATTACGTTCATCGACTCTTTAAAAAATGAAAGGTAAAAATAAACCCGAAAAATGAATCTTTCGCTATGCGGATTCAAATATACGACCAGGTGGTTTGGCTTCGCACGTCCTCGCATATGCGCCATAGGGCCCTTGAACATTTACAAAGTTTAGCTACCAATAAAGCAGCTGCATATGCTAATAAATTGCTAATGCGATGCCGCAAACTTAAGACATCCACTAATTTTGCTTTTTGATATCATCTGCTTCGAAATTTGATAAAACATAACCCAATTGATCTGAAAAAGCTATGTTTCAGTACTAAACTGAATTTGAAAAATTTTCAACTTCAATATATATCGCAAGTTTTTGAGATGGATAATTTATAATTTGGTTTTATGGTTTTCAGTCTATTGCATGCAAAATTAGAGAATGTCTTCAGTTTGCGGCATCGCATTAGCAATTTATTAGCATATGCAGCTACTTTATTGGTGGCTAGTTTGTAATTTTCAAGGGCCCCTTGGCGCAGAAGCGAGGACGTGCAAAACCAAACCACCTAGTCGTATGTTTGAATCCGCATAGCGAAAGATTCAATTTTCGGGTTTATTTTTACCTTTCATTTTTTAAAAAGTCGATGAAAGTAGTTCAGACTCTTAGCTAGGTCGCAATGATTTTTTTTCGGTTTTTGACATAACTTAGCAGGTAATAAATTGGAATATAAATAACCTAAGGCAAATGAACTGAATTGCACTTTAAGATACATCGAAGGTCAAACCGCTAAAGATCAAATTTAGCGTGAACAAACTCTATGACTTTTTCTTGAAAAGACAAAGTGACCACGACTACTTTCATCGACACTAAAAAACTGTATGAAAAGATTTTTGCATTCATTGAAAATTTAGAAGCTAACGAAGAGGCGAAGCTGTGCTTCGCAAACACAAGCGAGAAAACGACAAAAATTAGCAGTGACAAATGAAAACATAGCCAACAGACAGTTGGAAAAGAGTCAATGAACGCGATTAAACAGGAAAAAAAATGACTTGTTTTGCTTTGAAAAATCCCAAATTTCGAAGAACAAATTAATGACCTAAAGCTTGTGATTGACATTTGAAAAGTCACTAGAAATCAAAAATCACACTGCGAAACAATAAATGAGCCAGAACAAATTTCAAGAACTTTCCTGAAAAAAAAACCGAAAATCATTGCGAATTACGTTCATCGACTCTTTAAAAAATGAAAGGTAAAAATAAACCCGAAAAATGAATCTTTCGCTATGCGGATTCAAATATACGACCAGGTGGTTTGGCTTCGCACGTCCTCGCATATGCGCCATAGGGCCCTTGAACATTTACAAAGTTTAGCTACCAATAAAGCAGCTGCATATGCTAATAAATTGCTAATGCGATGCCGCAAACTTAAGACATCCACTAATTTTGCTTTTTGATATCATCTGCTTCGAAATTTGATAAAACATAACCCAATTGATCTGAAAAAGCTATGTTTCAGTACTAAACTGAATTTGAAAAATTTTCAACTTCAATATATATCGCAAGTTTTTGAGATGGATAATTTATAATTTGGTTTTATGGTTTTCAGTCTATTGCATGCAAAATTAGAGAATGTCTTCAGTTTGCGGCATCGCATTAGCAATTTATTAGCATATGCAGCTACTTTATTGGTGGCTAGTTTGTAATTTTCAAGGGCCCCTTGGCGCAGAAGCGAGGACGTGCAAAACCAAACCACCTAGTCGTATGTTTGAATCCGCATAGCGAAAGATTCAATTTTCGGGTTTATTTTTACCTTTCATTTTTTAAAAAGTCGATGAAAGTAGTTCAGACTCTTAGCTAGGTCGCAATGATTTTTTTTCGGTTTTTGACATAATTTAGCAGGTAATAAATTGGAATATAAATAACCTAAGGCATCCACGCTACCTTTGCATGTAATAATTTGGAAAGCCTAAGGCCACATTATGTATAAATCATGCATTTCAACAAATTGCGAAATATATTGAGTTAGAAAATTTCTGAAATCGAGTTTTTAATATAGCATTGATATTTGAAGCAAATAGCTTTTTTTCGTTTCATTTGAAGAATGAGAAGTGCATCAACTGCGTGAGCTTATTACTAATCGAACGTCAAAGCACATGCTATCAAAAAGCCTTAAGGTGCCCCAACAGTGGCACCAATATTTGCGACTTAGGTTAGAGAAAAAGAATAGTCGTAATATAACACTAACGCTCACTTAAGTTCGCTAGTGTAAAAAAAATAAAAATCAATTCTATCTAGGTTTATGTGACTTAAGGGAAACCATACTTCAGAAACTCTTACAGGCGTGCACGAAGAAAAATTGTTTCCTTGTAATCCAAATGAAACGATCGACTTGGAGATGGTAAAAGCTTCTGCAATCAACTTTACAATTGACTTGGATTTGATTACTACAAGAAATCAAACCCAACAAAACTATCTTAAAATATATTACAACCGAACCCAAACATGCATGACAACAGATTTCATCGATGACAATTTCTAAATACAAACTTATCTTTATAGTTCACAATTTGCTCTTTCGCATAGAAATTGATAAAATTTGAATATTTAGCACCTCCAAATTACTAACCAAATCTGATTTTCATGCAAAATTTAAAGGGAGACAGAAAAAATATACATCAATTGCTATTATTACTTGTTCATCAAAAGCCTGAAACATAAAGCAGCAAAATGTAGTAACTAATTTCTTCAAAAAATACCGTCTGGGAAACCTAGCTAATCTATGAATAATATTAATTAATAACGTAATTACAATTTACAACAGCAATTTAACTTATTCCGAATAACATATTATACAAAGCGACACAACTTTCTCCCAATTTACAAAAGTAAGTAGCGCAAATATGAGCTGATTTCTTCAAACGGACAACAAATATCTCTTTCGAAATATACAAATAATATCCATCATAATTAACGTCACGACGCCAAAAGTAATAGTTTGAAAACTTTAAACATCATTTGATTACTTTTACTGCTTTTGTGATACTTCACCGATCGTAGTTACTGCCCAGTAAGATTGACCAACAGATGAAGTGGACTGTCATGAAGCGGACTCAAAATATACCCTTTCTGTGTTCCACCTCTAGATGATTTTAGAAAGATCCGGACCTACTTAGACACGTTGGATCTCGAAGAGTTTCACATCTGTGTCGTACCAGATGGGTGGATCCACATTACGGAGATATATAATACCCCACATGTATGTCTTGAACCAGGTAGCTGTGCCAGCATTGCTCTGGTACTTTCGTATCAGAATGGGGTGGGGCACGGGCAGGAGGCCGACCAGAGTTCCATGTTGGAGAAACCGAAGGATCTCAGACTCATCTGTCAGTCCCCTAATACGTATGGCTATGATATTAGAGCAAAAACAGCGACTGAACACAAAAGCAGCCAACAGACGGTTGGACAAGAATCAATGAAGACAAAGAAACAGGAAAAAAATCCAATTTCAAAGTAACAATACGGCCTACGGCTCTTCGAATTTCCAAAGCAATTTATGAAACTTTTTCGATGAAATTAACCCAATTTGAAAAAACAGGATTAATCGGTAAAGTTTCTATTCCGCTGGGAAGTCTGAAGCAAATACTCACTTGTCAATGCATATCTTCTCCACTTGGGGTACGAGTACTTGCAGCAATCGCATGATGGTTTGCAGCGGCAACTTACTCTTCCAGTTGGTAACCTAAAACGAACAATACTTTGATTCCAAAGCACACGAAGAAAGGACAGTCTATTTTTACAGCAAATTAAAAATAAAAATGTTAGGTAACAATCAATTGGGAAATTGACTTCGAGGAAAGCTAAAATTTTCTCGCATCGAACACACAATTTATGTCGCATATCGGTTTCTTACTCCTTACCCAGTCTGGAGTGGGGACCCATTGAAGACTTGACACAGACGACGCAGCCGGGGACGCGAGGGACTGTTTGTTAGACATTGAGTCCAGCGCACCCTCGGGTGACCTGTCCATTTTACCCTCCCCTGTCTCCACTTGCAATGGGGGAGGGGGAGACATCTTTGCCCCTTTAGACCGACTTGCAATTTCCGAGACACTTGTATTCAAACTGGCAGCAGCCCCTCCGTCCATTTTCACCTTGAGTGTATTTGGCATCTCCGCATAATGTTGGAATGAGTTATTGGCTTCAGTGCCAGAAGCTGCACCTGGCTGCAATGTAGTTCCACCCTGGATGCCCCCGATTAAGTCATGAGGAGGAGCTGGTCGCACCTTCTCAGTCAGTTTTTCAAGATCTGAACAAGTCATTTAAGGATTATTCACATATATATACATCAAATATTACGCTATCGAACGAAATTATTGTCAACTCGATTTTGCTTCTCATTTAGTCAAAACAGGCAGGCTAAATTGCAATATTCCATTCCTCGGCAATGAATCAATTTATTGGAGGTATTTTGAGCTTATCGTTAGATTTTAGTTAGAGTAATCATAAAGCAGTGATTCAAAGCAGTAATGTTAAAAAGTTTAATTTGACACTGTCATATTCAGTGTCAACTGAAAAGTTAGAGCAATAGCTAAATAAAAAACGCAAGATGAAATTGACGTGTTAGAACGTTACAATCAATGGAAAAACGCTGTTATTCAATTCATGAGTCATTTTTACCGGTGAAGGGTCGGAATATGTCAAAGTACACTAAAAACAAATAATAAGTTATTTCGATCTCTCATTAATTCGATCAAAAAATATATAAATATTTACAGTGTTCCGGGGAAAACATAGCAAATAATGAATCATCATTATCAAATCTTTAAAACATAGCCAACTGACCGTTGGAAAAGAATAATAAACGCGAGTAAACAGAAAAAAAAACACTGACTTTCTTGAAAAAATCCAACTTTCGAATTTCAAAGAAAAAAATAGATGCCCCTTAAGCTCTTTGAATTTATAGAACAGTTTATGCTTGGCGATTTTTTGATAACATTAACCCAACTTGAGAAAACTGGATCAATAGGTAATTTTTTATTCCGCTGGAAATCCAAAAATTAAACTGCCTTTTCGAAACTAAAAATCGTTCACATTTTTTCGCACTATTTCCAAGTTCGTATTTGTAGAGTGTTATGTACGTAACTTTCTGCAGATGAATTGAAATTGAACTCAAAAATAGCATATATACCAAAAATCATTCATGAACGCATTAATATGTACGAATGCACATCTGTAGTCATTGGAGCATTTTAAGACATTTTCATGAAAAAAATGACCAAGACCTATATAAGAGTCTTCACTACGTTCATTACTCTTAACACAGCTTGTGGATTATCTAACCGGGGGTCGCAGCTAACGAAGCCTTCAATGTTCCCGGCTCCGCATCCTGAGCTGGCCTCGAACCCTCCATACTTGGCTCAACTCCTCCCACGACGCGTGCCCTGGATACTTCAACCCCGCTCTGCTCCCCTGCTTCCGTATCCTGTGAATCCCCGGTATTGATTGTTTTCTTAGTGGGCGTGACAGGAGGTGGAGACGTAGGTGCATGATGGGGGGAACCGTTGAATGCTTGACTGGTGATGTTCGCTGCTCGGGATATTGTTCCTCTTCGCTCCCGTTTGCGACTCATGATCTTCATCAACGCTTGGTGGTCAGTCGGAAGATTCGATAACTAAAACAGTTAAACAGATCATTTGTGCACAATAGCAGAGACATTTTCAACTGAAACCAAACTATTACACTGCGTTTCTGGAAGGAACGATTCCGCTACTTTATCCAATGTCAGTTTTGTCTGAGAACTACATTAGTAGAATTCGGTGTCCTACATTTTTGACCCACTTTATTTCAACCACTTGTCTTCTCAGCTCATTAAAAATACTCATTCTACTATAGTTCCAACCCAATTCTATCAGGACAATTTAAGTAATTCATTTCAGTTTTAGTTCTCTACAAGACCATCGTACGTTTCAATTCATGCAGCTTAATTAGAGTCACAATGACTACTGTTAATTAAATTGATACGCTTGATAGAAAGTAATTAGAAGCTTTTACCTTCAGTGTAAACCACAATTAACTCCACTTTAAGACACATCAAGTTGAATGATAACTCAAGGCATATATAAAGTAAAGCCTTGTCATAGAAATCCTTCTGTCATTCTTTAGTCTTGGCAACATTTTCGAAGCGTCCTTCAATTTAACACTATTTCCAAAAAAGTAGTAGTATCAGGCCACGAAAATTCTGTTAATTGCAAAACTAAAACAATTATAGCCGGTTGCAGTGCAAGTAGCACAGAATGTTCTGAACACATTTTCAGAAGAAAACAAAACTTCTTCAAGTTGCTGTCTTTTTTGTACGTCGTGTGATTATAACACTATACAAACGATTAGAAACTTAGTGAATTCGGCATAAACGAATCCAATGATCTTCAAAAAAATAAATTAATTGAAAAATAAAAACAATTTTCGAAAATTTTTCATTTTTTTCCCAATTTTTAGCAGTTAACATTATGTATGGAAGATATGTTTGAAATATAAATATGTTTGAAAGATTTTTTTGCCAGAAAAAAAACTGAATGAAGCTTCCAAAACGAGTTTTTTTATTAACATCAAGTTTATTTAGCCTAAATTTCTAATTCTTATATATATATATATAATACATAAGAATTAGAAATTTAGGCTATATAAACTTGATGTTACTAAAAAACTCGTTTTGGATTGCTTTACTCGCTCGAAAAAAGACAAAAAATAAAAAAAAATTCGAACCGGTTTTTCTTGACACTAGAAAATTGTTTTGGAAGTTTTTAATGTCATTCGAATCTAGACTAGAAGAACTTTTATTATAAGATATATCACTCGACCATGGCTTATATCACTCGACCATGGATTATTTGTGGTACATGATTTTGCGTGGAAAACAAAAAAAAATTAAAAAGCAAAAAACGAAAACACACCCGAATACAAAATTCCTCTCCATTTTCAATGGTCGGGACAACAATTCCTGTTCGTGTATATGCATTCCTTCAAATAAAATCTAGAAAACTTACGACAGTGGTTAGATGTTTACGATTACTAGAAGCTTTGAAGACCGATAGTCAACAAAATAAAGTGATTCGAGTCCCAAATTTCCCGGAATCAAAGTTGTTCAGATGCTTTTTATCTCAAAGATGCACGCACAAAACTGCACAAGCCTGGACTTGAGCCGCTTTAGCTCTCCAAAAAAAATGCAGCAGAAGTGCTACCAAATAAAACGTAAGACTATTTCAATATTCCGGATTTGAATCTCGAATCAGTAGATTAGGAGTCTCATGTAATTGGAAGTACAGTAGATTAGGAGTCTCACATAGTTTAAATCCACCTTCGAAACTAGAAGTGTGTCACGTTTTTCGTAACTTTTACACTTTTGCTGTTCAATAATGGAGTTTGCTTTCCTTTTAACAAAGGAAAACTACTGAACACAGGAAATTTAGTTTTGAAAGGAATCAAAAGTGATCATACCGCGGAAAACCAAATTTGAGCGTGAACAAATTAAGACTTTCTTTCGGAAAAGAAACAAAAAATCATAACAACCTATATAAGTGTGTTCACTACGTTCATTGGCATTAAATAAAATGCTAAGCATTTATAGTAATTTGTTTGACACAGGCGAAGCTGCGCTACGAAAACACTAGTGAGAACACGACAAAGTAGCAGGTTTATAAAGTGAAACAAGAAAAAGTAGAAATTAGCCTCGAATTAGTTCAAGTTTGCTACGTATCGGTTTCAAAACTGAAACCTCGAGATTAGAAGTCTTTCTACCTGCCATCTCGGCAACGAACTCTTAAATATCGGCAAACACTTTTCACAAAAAAGCAGCAACATATGTTTATAAACTGCTTGAGGGATGCAGCGAAATTGGCATCAAATACAATAAAAAGCAAATTTGTTGTAAAAAATTCAAATGTAACAAGCAGAAGACCTCCAAACTAACTTTGCCTGTAATAAATTGGAAAGCATGATGCCAAATTTTGTATAAACATGCATTTCAAAAAACAAATTGCGAGATATGTTATTGGAAAATTTCTTAATTCAAGTTTTTAAAATGTAATGCAGTTTGAAACTCGTAGCTTTTTTGGTTCATTTGCTCAATTAACATAGAGACAACGCGTCGATTCGCAAAATTTTGTGAGAAGACGACAAAAAGCAGCCCTTCAGAGAGCAATAAGAAAAACTAGAAACAAGATTCGAAATAGTAAAAATTAGACTACCTCTGAGATTCAAACCTGCGACCTAGAGATGAAGAGACTCACACGCTAACCATTTAGCCACGGAAGCTTAATAGTCACCAAACTCAAGCAACAAATAAAAAAGCAGAGAACAGATGCTATGAAATTTCCAATGCTACAGTGAAAATTCCAAATAAGCGAACACTTTTAAGGAACAGTTTTCTTTGTGAGTTAGGTTAGACAAAGAGGGTTCGTCATAATTCACTAAGCTGATCGCAAGTGCAACAGAGGCAAACCTTCGCTTCACAAACAGAAGCGAGAACACGACAAAAAGCAGCTCTAAGAAGAAAAATGGAAATAAGCCTCGAAGTAGCAAAAATTCGGCTAGGTCTAGGATTCGATCTGCGACCTACTGCAATCAAGAGAATTTGAGTCTCAAGCACTAACCACTCAGCCACGCACGCTTAACCATCGACAAAACTAGTCACGAATAAAGCAGCTACCTATGCTAAAAAAAATTGCCAACGCCATTCAGCAATGGCACCAAATACAAATAGACACAATTTGGCAAGTACTAATTTGGAATATAACAAACAGAAGGCATCCACATTAACTTTACATGTATCAAATCGCAAAGCACAAAACCACTATGTATAAATTATGTATTTCAAAAACATATTGAGATATATTGAGTTAGACAAATTCTGAAATCTGTTTTTATGTTGTTTGGAACAAATAGCTTTTTTTCGGTTCATTTCAAAAACTAAAAATGTATCGACTGAGTTAACTTACTACTAATTGAATGTCAAAGCACATGCTATCAAAAAGCTGTAAAGGTGCCCCAAAATTGGCAGCAATATTTGCGACTTAATTTTTTTTTAAATAGTCGTACTATTACACTACGCTGGCTTAAGACCGCTAGTGTAAATAAAGATAGGATCATTTGTTTGACTTCACACTGTGATGTTTCACTATCTATGACCGTGTCTACTTTGAAGTGATTTTTATTTGAATCTAATTATTCGAATGAAAATGAGGTTAAGGTGTTATATATTGTTTTTAAGGGTTTAAAAGAGAGGTTCAAAGGCGCATGGTTAAAAGAATGTGAAATGATGCTGCTGCTAACTGGGTTAGTTAACATTTTTACTGGTCATTTTTCCAAGGATTAAGTAAGTTGTTTACCTGGTGAAACACGTGTCTTTTGCGTATGATTGTGTAGATGAGATTTGAATTGCCGTCAAACTGATACTGAATGATGTTGTTAAATGACTCCAGCAAGAAGAACACCAGGTGGTGATTGGTCGGCGACGAAATCAGGAACCAGGGGGTCGAGAACGCCTATCAACACCAGAACAAAATCAAAAACATAGGACAAACATCGAAAGTCAAAAAAAAAAATGAATACACGCCTCTAGTAAATGCAGCAGTTTACTGGATGCCACCATTGAGAGCGACTTGAGATATGGAGAAACTAAAAACATACACATTGGGTCAAGTTAAATTCTATTCATATCCAGAACGGTTACCGAAACCAACAAGTAATCGGACTTCCAATAAGATTTATGTGCAATTGGTTTTAAGCAAGCAGATTAAATACGATTCAATTTAATTAGAACGACATTTTATTTTTAAAAGAGATGAGTTACCATTGCACACTATGGTGAGGAGACAGTCGAACAGGGGTTGCAGTCTCTGATGGCCAGTGGTGATGATCTTGTGGAACACCTGAAGAGCGACACACAAAACAGTTATTATTCTAATAACTTATGCATAGGTTTTCGCATGCGCACAGGGTAGCTTCTCATTAACTCAAAATACAGCATTGAATATTTTATGATTGTTTTCAAGATAACGCCATGAAAAGGCTAATACTAGCGCACATTTTCTTTTATGAAACAAAGGCTGCATATAAATTCTTAGCATAAGAAAACACGAACTAGTATAAGTAATCAGCGCTCTGATGGCTTCATCTTGAACAAAATCAAAAATTAGTTTTTTGAATTAATGAGAAGATGCCCTGTGTGCATGCGAATACCTCTGCCATAAAACAGGAATTTTGCGAATTATGTATACCATTGCAATCAACATTTTAACACCACCTATTTCAATCTAAGAACCACCCCTATCACTAACAGTTCGTACCCAGCAAAACGTTGAACACTCTCACAATGATCAATCACTACTCACAATGATGAGCAGGTCTGCGTGAGTGCCTGTGAACACTGGTATGTCCATGGGCACCCTCACATTGTATGGTTTGTTCAGCCTAACTCCGAAGTTCCTTTCTCCACTCAACAGCAGCAGAATGAACACTCCAATGTGCATCAGACCCACACGCGCTAAAACACAACACAAAAACAAACAATCAAGCATTAATAACAAAATTCAAAGCAACATTGCTCTTCAATTACTAATGATTTTGATAAAACTCTTACTTAAAAAATACCTCCAATGCAAGTTTTAATGAAAAATCGTTTTAATTTTTCGGATTCGTACACTTGTTTCTCCTTATTTTTCAAGAATTTCCTGAAATCGGGGGAGTAGAATATTATGTAAGTCCACGAAATACATACACTGATCTGCCCTGGCGTCATTGAGGTGAAATAAAATTGGAACCAGTAACTCCAAAACCTCGCTGCTTTTCAACACGTGAAACAGAAACTTCTTGTTTGCGTCACAGAACTAAAAAAAAACCTTTCCAACTGCATATTTGGTACAAACTTACCTAGCTATAATTTAAAACATTGTCATACTTTACCTTCCAAAGAAATACTAGCAATTCTTGGTGAAACTGAATCTTCTTGATTGAGTTCGGAAGATAAGTTTGTTGCAGAGGATTGTTCAACAGCCTAGTCATACCATGCAGAATGAAGTTGAAATCCTGGAAAAAAAACAATTGAACATTTCAGAAATTGGAGAGAAAAGAAAGCTCACTTCTTCAATCAAACGCTATAAAGAAAAGACTAAAATGAGATATCCAGTTTCACGTTTTGTATTGAAGTTTCTGTTGTTGAAACTAACTTCATCTCGATGGATGCGCGAGAGGTAGTTCACGAACAGATTGTCTGGTTGACCTGAGTCCGCTTCGTCTTCCGGCTGGTCATCCGCGGCCCCGGATCCCACATCGTGGTCCAAAGTTACAATCAGCAGTTGGATCGCAATTTGGACCAGTGGTTCACGGTAGTCTCGAAACATGAGGTGATTGTATGGCACTCCGTAACCCACAGGGTCGTATGAAGAAACAATATTGAGCAGAGATGTGAACAGCGGAAGAGCGTGACTACAAAAAAAACAACGTTGGACACAGATTATACTACTGGCAATTCTGTGACATAAAGTACACACCGATTATCTGAAGATGTGAAATAGGATATCCATGGATTCATTGCAGCAGCGTTTGCCGCGGACTCATTTGAATTTGCAGACATGTACATTGCTTCCGAGAAACAAGTGAGCAGCAGTTTCAGCAGTTCCGTGCGGTGCATATCGTATGTAAAGTTATAGGGCGGCTCCTGTGCAAATCCAACTCCAGATGCCCAAATGTACTCACAACTATCGAGGCTTTGCAGGTCTTCGGGAGTATGCTGCAAGACGAAAAAGCGTCAGATAAGAAAAAAAGTTTATTAAATTGCGGTTATAGTGTCAAAGTAAAAAAATACTTACGGGACCCTTTCGGTTTGTATGCACAGTAAACTCCGGGCAGAAAAGCAAATCCTAAATTGAAAATTGATTTTGTTTTCCAGTATTTTTAACAGCAACAATAACTTGAAATGTCCTTACAGACAGAGCATTCAACAAAGATTGCGCAAGTGGAGGTGTTTCATCTTCGACTTGCTCATCATTTGATTTTCGAGATCTGGTGTCAGATGACGATGGCAAACTTGACCAGAAAAAACCTCGCCAATCCGGATCTTCAAAGATGTATGGCAGAATTCTGGTCATCAGGCGGACACAGTTTAGCGTTGCAGCTTGTTCATTCTTTGAGCAACATCCTGACTCTGCTGACTGCACCAATCGTTCCACTGCCTGAAATTTACGCAGTGAAAACATATGGCTAATTATTATTTTCAGTTCAAGATCAATTGTCAAGAAAGATAACCTTACCTTGTAACATAGTGTTGCCAAATTTGACGGCGATTCCTCTCTTAGTGCTCTGATTTCAGCCGCAGGAATCAGTGCGAAGACGTCTTGAACACTGCTCACATTTTCCGCCCAAAATTGCTCCCAGAATTGCTGATCGGCTGCCTCAATTGGCTACAAATTAAATTGTGAGGTTAATTGAAAAAATTGTGATAAAATGAATTACAGTACAATATAAGACAAAAGATTTGAAAGACAATAAAGCTAAGTAACGTTACCTGGGTTTTAGTGGTCAGCTGTATGACAGCTTTTCGAAAATTGAGCTTAGTATCGGCATTCCCCATCTTAAAATAACTAAATTCAAAAAGTGGCTCTTCCGTGTAATAACGATGTTAGTCATCATTACATTAATCTCCATACTAGTCGGCTTTACTATTTTCTTCCTCGGCCACCGTCGTTCCTGGGTTGTTGTTGTTGTTGTTGTTGTTGTGGATTCTCAGAAATACTTCTGATGGGACTGCTCCCAGTTCATTTCTTCTTAAAACGTCTTCCATACATCCCTGCAGTTTCGACAATCACAAAACAGTATCCATGTGCAAGGATTCGCCTCATTGAATTTCGCCATTTGATAGGTCCACATAAAATTCAAGAGTCTATTTTTTAGCCCCGTGGGATTGAAGAAATCTACTGTTCCAGGTAGATGATTGGCCACCCGAGACAGCCTGAAACAAAACTCAGCGCGAGCTTTTTCTGTGCGGACTTTTTTAAGGCTTAATGTCGGGCCATCATTTTGTCTTGTATTTGAGGCAGACTTGTTGGTTAATAGTCGTATTTGTAAATCGTTTTCACTGTGAAAAAAGCTCGATAGGTTCAATAGATTGCATAGCTGTATGAACATAGTAAGGGGCAATGTATTCGTTCGTTTTAACAAGATTAGATAATCACTCTCATAACTGTTTGTTACCCATTTTAGCGCTCTTTTCTGGAATCGTTCAAGGTTAAACTGAGCCTGGGCATAAGTCATCTACCGTTAAAAAAACACTGAATTTCTGTAACATTCGCTCGGAAGTACATATCGACGGAAAGTAAAGCTAGGTTCTAAAACGTCTGGCTAGCGTCTACACACAGCTCTACATGCTTTTCACCGTCTCTGCCAAAGCCAGTTCTTTTGGTGGTCTTTCTAACATCGGGTCGACAAAAACGTTACTGTTTCCGGCTTCGATCAGAACGCTCTAATTAACTTAATTACATGCAGAAGTAGTGAGCTCATGGCTGGGTCTCAGTATCCCCAGACCACGAGGTCACTCCTAAAAACAGGGCTACTCTCATGATCTGAAAATGAAATTAGATGTTAAATGAATTCAAGTCAGGACATCCCGGGGAAGCAAAAATTTTATAAAATACAGTTTGAGTTCTCCTCTCGAGACCCCTCCGGATTCCGGGGAAATAACGTCCTTATTTCTTTCAGGAAGGCTGGACACGCCGTCCAACACCCTTCCTTGTTCTCGGGATTCGCGTTGTAACGATTGTAGCGGCACAATCGTTACAACTCGGAATGTGGTCTTCGTAAAGTTTTCTCCAATCTCGATCAGTATCACACAATCTCCGTTTTCTGCTTTTCTTTACGAATTCGCTTGTTCTTCTGTCTGAGACTAACTGCGTTGTGTTTTCGCCGTTTCAGTTGGTGCGAAATCTCGACGTTGTCACGTCTTTCCTTTAGAACGAAATTTTAAAAATTAACATGAAAGTCCAAAATTTCGATTTCTGACCTTGCATTTTCCTACATTCTGGTCGAATGTCACATTCCCGCAAGTGTGCTACAGTTAAGCAAACTAGCAGGCCACTCTCCTAAAAATAATCGGCTCGCAAAAATTTAGTCGCTATTCTGATCAAGCTATTCAAAGTAAACCATAAGCGAGGTGTTCGAGCTAAAAAAAAATCAAATACCAAAAAGTATAATAAGAATTTTTTAAAATTGTTAATGCAAACGTTTTCGCACATTTTGTGCATCGTCAGGATATAAAATTTTTTATTTACAATAAAATGATCAAAGATCATGTATGAAATTCAAAAAGAACATGTTAGAAATTTTTAACCAATCACATTCTTACATCTGTTATTACGTAATCATTATTTCATCGATTATGACAATTTCCATACTTTTTTGTTACTTGAGTCATAATTTTTCGATTTGATGTTTTATCCAAACTGACATGTCAGTTTATTTTTTCAAAAATTGCAATTTTTAGTCATGTTTAAACATGTACTATAATTTTAATGTCAGCTCCCTGCTCCTGAACTCCTCGCGCGTGTTAATTCTGGGGCGTTCTTTCCAAATATGTAAGGCCTCCAGAGTGAGGAGTTTCTGTATGTTACTTGATTGATCTATAATCTCAGACTTAAGCTCAGCGCTCTTACCATTATTAAATAGTTTCAGATACTTGAAATGTTTACCGGGTAGCAATGGTTGCCCCGCGATAAAATGTCCGACAGAAGATATCACTTGCTCAAGACATCATCTTCAAAAAATCTCCTGATTGCGGATTCTCAAGCACGCCATCTTGATTTTCCAAATTTCAATATCTTGTCCCTACCTGGGGCCCGAATTGGTGCGGTCCAAAACTTCTTACCCGAGAAAGACAAATTCAACATCATCGCTCTGCTCATCGGCGGAAACGACGCCTTCAACGGAAAAGACCCTTCCAGTATACCTGCAGGCGATATTGCTGAAGAACTGTCGAAGCTAGCCGAGGAGCTGTGTGAACGAACCAAAAAAGTTTTCGTCATCGGAATCCCTCATCGTAGTGAGAACCGAGCTCGATCTGCAAAAATAAACGAATTCCTAAGAAAGATAAAAGGAACTTGGAAGTTTAGAGGAGTGAGTGAAAAAATCCACAGCTCATATCATTTGAAAACTGACGAAGTGCACCTCAGTGAAGAAGGTCTGAAGGGCATTAAAAGTATTCTCAAGAATAAAATCTTATACGATAAACATTCGAACATCTGCAATACAGAAGGACATCTGGTATATTACGAGTGTCGTTTCAAGAACTGTCAGTGCCCCTATTAACGTAAGTAGAAATAGTGAACCGCAGGCCTCCCCTTTTCGGGAACCACCAGGTTTGTCTATTTCTTCTTTTTCCCCTGAGTGAGCCACAGGCCTCCCCTTTTCGGGAACCACCAGGTTTAACTGTTTTTCTATCCATAGTATAAGCAAAAATGGGCAAAAACTGCAAAACATGTAAAAGAGGCTTTGCCGGCAACGAGAAAACATACACTTGTGTCGCATGCAACGCTCAAATGCATTTGGAACCAACTTGTGTTGGGTTGTCTCTAGTGGCCATAAATGGAATAAAAGAACTAGGGCCGAATGTCATGTTGCTTTGTAATACTTGTGTGCAAAATAATGAACGAGACAACTTTATAAGATGCAAAACCCTGGCCAACATAGACGAGAAGCTCTCAAACATTGATGTAACTGAAAGCCTTAAAAGCATGGAAAGAAGACTTACCGATTTAGTAGATCAAAAAATTGGAAATGCAATGAAAACGACATGCGATAAAGTGGAAAAAACTTATAGTGCCGTTGTAGCTGCTGAAACCACCACCCGGATAAATCAAGCTCAAACCACTCAACATGCTGCCAGATCTAACTCTGATCACAACATAAATCAAAGTTTTAGGATACAAGGGGTCAAAGAGGACCCTGAGAAAACAAAAGGAGAAAACCTTGTCCCAACAAATGACGAAGTAAACGAAATACTAGACATAATTGGAGTGAAGCCGAAAATAATAGAACTAAAACGACTGGGAAAATTTGATCGTAATCGAATGAAGCCAAGAACACTGCTGGTAATGAAGCACGACTAGTACTAGCAAAAAGCCGAGAAAAGCGAGAACAATTGGTCGAAAAAGAGGTCTACCTGCTACCAGCATTGACCAAAGAGAGTGCAATTAAAAAGAACGAAATCCTTAAGAAACGAAGACAACTACTAGATGAAGGCGTTCCTCGCGAAAAGCTGAAAATGAGGAATCTAGAATTGTTCAATGATGGTGTGAAAGTAACTATTGACACTGAAGTTCAGGAACCCCAGCATTGACTAGGATTCCTCAACATTCTGCAACTAAATACTAGAAGCCTAATCAACATAGAGAGAAGAACTATGCTAGCAAATGCAATTGCAGTTGGAAATTTTAATGTCATATGCTTAAGCGAAACTTGGCTTAACGAGAATATTCAATCATCAGAGCTTTTTCTAAGTGAATATAACATCTATAGATCTGATAGAGCTATTGTGAGTGGTAAAAACTGTCACGGAGGCAGCCTAATAGCTGTCAAGAATAGTCTAATTACCGAGGACTTATCCACCAAACATGACATTCCTGATTCATGTGTGCTATGTAGTATAAAACTTCATCAAACTGAAATGATAATTGGCTCATTCTTCAATCCGCCAAAAAACAGTAATTACAGATACAAAGTGCATGAATTTGAACAACTGATCAAAGCCATTCCTAAAAACAAACCGCTTCTCTTATGTGGGGATTTAAATTTTCCAGAAACAAACTGGAACACCCTCACCAGTACTGACGAGGAAGAAAACCAAATACTGCAAATTTTTGAAAATGGACTCTTTAGGCAGGCGATAGATTTCCCAACATGTGTGAAGAACATACTAGACGTAGCCTTTTATCGGAATTGCTATACAAGTGCCGAACAAGATTTTAACGTTTCCAAGATTTATGACTGCTCAGATCACAATGCCATAATGTTGTCTATTGAATGCACGGTATCAGAGCCGAAACCATACTTGGAAAATTTTAGAAGTTTTGGAAATGCCGATTTTGATGGAATAAACAATTTTATAAACGAGAACCCATTTGAACCAGTATGCCACACAAACATTAACAAAATGCATGAGGAGTACACCCAATATTTGGATGAAATCATTAAGAGTTTTGTGCCTCTCAGAACAAGACATAGGAAATCACTTCCACCTTGGATAACAAGTAGCACTTCAAATTTGACCAAAAAGTTACAAACAAAACGGCAATCATGTATACTCAAACCGACCAACTACAGAAGACAACAAGTTAAACTGTTTGAAAATTTAGTAACTGAATCATCGGAATTGGACAGGAAAAACTACCAAGAGGAATTGTTTAGAACACGGAACACTAATGTAATTTTTAAACACCTAAAGAACTTGAATAAACATACAAGTCTTCCTAAGTTACTCATAAAAGATGAAGTTGAAAGCACAAATCCAAACGAACAAGTCAACATGCTAAACGACTTCTTTCATTCAGTTTTTAATCCTAAAGAAAGTTTTAGTATTAGAGATATTCAATTTGAAAATCTCTTGTTAACGAATTTTGATATATCGAAAAAGACAGTAAGTGAGATTTTATCAACTCTGGACGTAACAAAGTCACGCGGCCCAAATGGGTTGCCACCTAGCTTTTTTCAGAAAACGAACCGCAATATATGCAAACCGATGAACAAACTTTTGAGAAACGTAAAATGCCTACGAAAAATACCTGATTCATGGAAAACAGCTGCAGTTACTCCTGTTCACAAAAAAGGTGACCGAAAAATGGTGAACAACTATCGACCAGTATCGCTATTAAATATTGACAGCAAAGTCCTTGAAAAATGTATATACAAAGACCTGTACCCTTACTTTGCCTGGTATTTGACGAAACATGAACACGGTTTTACTAAAGGTAGATCAGTTTTGACAAACATGCTCTCTTTCCTGAAAGAAATATATGAAGCGCTTGACAATGACTCAAACGCAGAAATTGTAGCATTCTACACTGACTTTGCAAAAGCCTTTGATAAAGTTCCGCATTTTGATCTACTTAAGAAAGTTGCACTTATAGGAATAGGAGGCTGCATGTTAGAGGTACTCTATGACTATTTGAAAAACAGAAAACAGTTTGTACGAGTAGACAATATCAGCTCAAAAGTTTTAGACGTCGCTAGTGGTGTTCCCCAAGGATCACTTTTAGGACCACTGCTCTTTTGCATTTTTATTAACGACCTACCTGAAGTACTCAATATCTCTGAACCATATATTTTTGCGGATGATCTTAAACTACTTTCCATCAAAAAAACATCAATTGAAATTCAAGAAGATCTGGACAAAACTCAGCAGTGGGTAACTGAAAACAAAATGGAATTTGCACTAGATAAATGTGCAAAAGTAAGTTTTAGGGGCGGAGACGCTAACTCTATGCTTTTTGGTGTAGTGCTTGGAACATCGATGGTTGTGAAAGATCTGGGAATTTTTGTGTCGGGCGATTTAAGTTGGAAGGTACACATTGAAACAAGATTAAAGAAGGCAAACCAAGTACTGTACCTCCTGAGAAGAAACCTATCAGCAAAGATAAATACGTTTGTAAAGTTAGGCCTGTATAAGTCACTAATACTCCCAGTGTTATTATACGGACTCTCATGTACACATATATCGAGGGGGGATCAATTGCACTTGGAGCGATTTCAAAAGAAAGTAATCCGTTGGATCACTGGAAATAAAACGGGAGTGTACATCAACGAACTACGCTTGCTAAACATTTTACCCCTGCCCATGTTCATCCAGCTAAATAACATCTTACTTCTTGCCAGTCTTGATTCTATTGAACGAAATGAAATAGTGTTAAACAGGCGAACCACACGGGCTAGAAATACAGAAATTTTTGAGATGCGAAAAGTGAGAACGGAAAAAGCGAGAAACGAATTTGTTTTCAGAACCAGTAGGATTGTAAGTCGATTAGAACTATATATTCATTTTGATAAACGAATCGGCCTCAAGACGAGAATTTTAAACACGATGTGGAAATTTGTAAACGAGAGATTTTCAGAAATGACAACGTGCACGTGGCAATTATTCTGTAATTGTATCACGTGCAGAAACAAGTGGACATTGTTTTAGAGAAGACGCCGGGACCAAGAATCCCAACAGCAGTGCTGTGAATCCCCAACAACAACAACAACAACAACAACAACAACAACAACAACAACAACAACAACAACAACAACAACAACAACAACAACAACAACAACAACATCCCTGTCACATTCTCTCAAATGTTGCCCTACTGGCGAATCTTCCTTGTGATGCTCTTCAATCCGCGTGGTCAAATGCCGGACCGTTTGTCCAACATAGGTGGAATTACATCCACTACATGTGAGCTTGTAGACCACTCTGGATTTCAAATCTTTCGCAAAGGGAGATTTAAGGGACGGTAGGCAAGTCTTGAGCTTTCTCGTAGTAAATATCACTTGGGCTCCGGCGTTTTGACGCAGTTTGGCAGCAAACCACTCCGATGCATTACCCCGGTAATGTAATGTTATAATGGGTGCACTGACCTTTAAAGGATCTTCCTTGACTGATGTTACCGTTGTTCGTGTGTCAGTTTTTCGGTCGATGATCTTATTCAACGTTCTTAATACGACACCATCTGACCATTTTTCAGGGTATTGATTATCCACCCATTGTTCTTTATTAATCTTCATTGCCTTGTCAAAGTTTTCCCATGTTGATGTACTTCTAAAAATCCGATGAACAGTACCCTCAACTACATTGCGTTTATATTGCAATGGAGCGCAGCTTCTGAAGTTAAGGATAGTCCCAGTATCCGTTGGTTTTTGATACCATCCACATGTTACCTTTTTTCGTGAGTCCACATTATTGTTCAAATCTAGAAAGGCTAAGTCTCCGTTCGAATCCGGATTTTCGATAGTGAATTGTAAGTTGGGGTGGAGCTCATTAGCTGCTTTTAACACTATATCTGGATCCCCTTTTACCGTCCTCACTATATCATCTACATATCTTAGGAACGCTTTGACATTTTCTGTTGGTTTTTCTTGATCTCGCTGCTCTTTACATCTCTTACAATACCAAACCATTTCTGAGATTTGCTCATATTCTTTGTCGGATACATTACTACACTTTAAATGGTACCAATTTAAACAAGCTTCGCATTCGATCCCCTTACTTCTGTATGTTACCCTCCGCTCGCAATCAGGGCATAGGCCATTCCGGTTTTCCTTTAGCTGTGTCAACGCAGCTACTTCCTTCATTAATGCATATTCGTACTCCTTTAGCCATAAATTGGCAAGAATGACAGCAAGGGATGCACCCATTGCCAACCCATCCTTTTGTACGTACCATAAACCATTGCATTTGAAGTGCACCTTACTTACAGCCATGTTCAACAATTTCTTCATAGTTCCGCGTGCCAGTTTAGGAGGACTAGTTTGTTCGTACAGTTTCCTCAGTGCTATATCTATTGCCTCCTTTAGTGGGACATTAGTGTACAAACTTTTGACATCCAGGGAGATAATACTCTCATTATAGTCTAGATCTATGTTCTCTATGATCTCCCGAGCCATTTGTGTGTTTGTCTCAATGTTTGCCCCCTCAATGTTGTCAAAAAATTTGGCCAAAGTTTTATTTAGATGTTCATATGAGCTCCCTGGCAGTGACAGTACGGGACGGAGAGGGGTTCCTTTCTTATGTACTTTAGCCAATCCATATAAACGAGCTGGCTGCCCTCCCGTGGACCTAAGCCTACTATACAGTGCCTCATCGATCTCATCTTTCTTTTTCATGGCCAACAGTTCTTTGTTGATGTCTTTCTCAATTTTCATAACAACACTATCAGTTAAACCTGGTTTTTCGCTAAATTGTTCCGATTGCAGCAGCTCAGTTAGTTTAGCCTCATATGTCGTTTTCTTCATTACACAGAAGCCAACACCTTTATCGAATGGGACTGCCAATAGACCATTGTCCTTCAAATACTTCCTGGCTTTCTCAATCCCTCTATCCGACGGTGTTTGCCGCACACGTTTAGCGTATGATTTTGCAGCAGCTTCAATTTCACATAATTTTTCACCTGGTACCTTTTGCGATTTAAGCTCAGATAAAAAATTATCAAGGTCCGCAAGAAAGTGAAGTTCATTGAAACGATCCCTCACCGGGTGCTTTGGGCCAAAACCTAACACTTCATGAACCCACTTGGGTAGCTCAATGCCATCTAGTGCTCTGACCGATTTGTCATTCACTTTCATTAACGGTCTGTCCTACCGCTCTGCTAGCTTTTTAACTTCTTTTCATGTCTATCCTTGATGTCATGGATAACAATTCTAGCCTGGAGCTTTAGATAAAATGCTATTGAGGGCCACCATTGTTCATCTATCCCTCTCCGCACTACCTCTCTTGCCTTAGCTAGATCATCGTCTATCTTCTTCTCTTCTGACCTTGCCTGATTTATCTCTGTTCGTAGGAGTTTTAATTGAAAGCTATGCACCGCTTGGTCCGAAAAAAAACACATTTTCTGGCACCCGAAATCTCAAAAAATCTGGTATTATGTCATTGCTTTGACATTTCCGTAAAAACTTCAATCGATGGAAATTGTTGTTTAATTTATTTGAATACTTCAGGTAACTCAAAACTAATTTCCAAGTTTGTTTTTTCCTGAGTATCCATCTCAGCATCGGTGGGGGCAAAACTACGGCGGTCATTATCCTGCAGGCCACGAGCACTTAAACTCATGCGGCTCTCAGCAGGATAATTCACACAGTAGATTCACTTACCCAATCCGCGCCCTTTCAGCCGATGGCAGAGAGACGTCAGTCGTTGTTTCCTCTCTGCGTGCCTTCGCCTTGCGTCGTCCTTGTGATGGTTTCTGAGTCCGCGCTCTTATCTTTGAGAATATCCCGGGCAAGTTCTCTCTATGTGTCAGCACAACTCGCAATGACTTCAACTCAAGTTCGCTCGATTGATGAACTTCCAGGTATTGTCTCACCAAAGCGGGATCCTGCCTCTTGCCTCTCGAGATCAATTTCGTAGTTGGACTATCAAGATCCCTGTACGCATCAGAGAATCAAAGATATCTGTCGTTCTGGTTCTTCTGCAATATATAATCGCCTTAAACCGATGTCGCTTTGATTGCAAATACGTAATTAAATCGTCCAGAGGATAAAGCGTGCTGGCATTGGTTCGGTGCTTCGACAAACTGTTATTCAATACGTCGTGCCAAAGAATTATCTCCTTGTCCACCAGAGGATGCTCTTCCAGAAGAGTCTGTAAATTTTGTCTCTTCCTCACGGTATGAGGATTCAGCGATAATCCCGATTCAGCGTATACCAGTTCGTCCAGTTCCGCTTTCTCTGCTGGTCGTAAGGTATTCAAGCTATGAAATAGAGAGCTTGCAGCTACAACCCATGCCATTTTAACTCAAATGTAAGAAAACTCATTGTTAAGATGAGAAAAGAAAAAAATAAAAATTAAGACTATTCTGAGAAAAATAAAAATGATCTAAAAATTTTTTGTTTGTATTTTTACAACAAACTTTTTAATCTATCATTCACTCTTCGCCGAGGTTATTTTTTTTCCAAAATTTAACAAAAAGTAAAATAAGGATTTTTTAAAATTGTTAATTCAAACGTTTTCGCACATTTTGTGCATCATCAGGATATAAAATTTTTTATTTACAATAAAATGATCAAAGATCATGTATGAAATTCAAAAAGAACATGTTAGAAAATTTTAACCAATCACATTCTTACATCTGTTATTAAGTATAAGTTTTTCCATTGCAGCCAGTAAATCGGTGAAACTTTGAAAGTTTTCAAATTATTCCATCGACCAAATCAGTTTTCAAAATATTCAAATTTTTCTAAGCTAGCTATTACAACAACAAAATTTGAACTATTTTGTTTTCAAACTGAATCGGTTCACTCAAACTGAAATATTTCTAAAGATACTGTTCAAGCTATAAAATTTTGAAACGAAGCGAATCGGATTGTGACATTCGACTAGAATGGACAAAAATGCAGATTCAACAGATTCGGAATTTTAGCAGCTTACCTTCCGAATTGACGGTTTTAAGAGATTAACAACGTTATTGGGAAGATTAGTCAAACGGTGAAGATCAAGATATTCTGATATTTGGAATTTTAAAAATTCGAAGTGATGACGTAATAATTCTGAGAAGCGTCAAAAACTGCCATTTTAGAAGAAAACCAGAATAAAATCAGAACAACAATAGTTGCGACGACGACAACAACGAGAAAATTGAGAATCAGAATCGGAGAAAAGCAGAAATAGCAGAGACCGTTCTGAATTGCAACTATTGTGTCGCTACAATAGTTGCAAGGCCGTTGTAAACAACGGCGAAGGGTGGAAAACCAGCCTTCCGGGAGAAAAATAAGGGTCTTATTTCCCCGGATTCAAGAATCCGGAGGGGTCTCGGGACTGGAACTTAAATCATTTTATACAAACTTTTAGCTTCCCGGTTATGTCTTGAATTGAATTTAATTAACATCTGAATTCATTTTGCAAGGATGAGAAGCTAGGAGTTTGGGGGAAAGGGTTGATTCTTCTTCGATGGAGATGATGATTTTTATCTACTGAACAAAAACAATAGTAATATAATAAGTAGTAGTAGCCCTGATTTTAGGAGTGTTCTCGTGGTCTGGCGATACTGAGACCCAGCCATGAGCTCACTATTTCTGCATGTAATTAAGTTAATTAGAGCGTTCTGATCGAAGCAGGAAACAGTAACGTTTTTGTCGACCCGATGTTAGAAAGACCACCAAAAGAACTGGCTTTGGCAGAGACGGTGAAAAGCATGTAGAGTTGTGTGTAGACGCTAGCCAGACGTTTTAGAACCTAGCTTTACTTTCCGTCGATATGTACTTCCGAGCGAATGTTACAGAAATTCAGTGTTTTTTTAACGGTAGATGACTTATGCCCAGGCTCAGTTTAACCCAGGAACGACGGTGGCCGAGTGGCCGAGGAAGAAAATAGTAAAGCCGACTAGTATGGAGATTAATGTAATGACGACTAACATCGTTATTACACGGAAGAGCCACTTTTTGAATTTAGTTTTTTTAAGATGGGGAATTCCGATACAAAGCTCAATTTTCGAAAAGCTGTCATACAGCTGACCACTAAAACCCAGGTAACGTTACTTAGCTTTATTGTTTTTCAAATCTTTTGTCTTAAATTGTACTGTAATTCATTTTATCACAATTTTTTCAATTAACCTCACAACTTAATTTGTAGCCAATTGAGGCAGCCGATCAGCAATTCTGCGAGCAATTTTGGGCGGAAAATGTGAGCAGTGTTCAAGACGTCTTCGCACTGATTCCTGCGGCTGAAATCAGAGCACTAAGAGAGGAATCGCCGTCAAATTTAGCAACACTCTGTTATAAGGTAAGGTTATCTTTCTTGACAATTGATCTTGAACTGAAAAGAAAAATTAGCCATATATTTTCACTGCGTAAATTTCAGGCAGTGGAACGATTGGTGCAGCCAGAAGAGTCAGGATGTTGCTCAAAGAATGAACAAGCTGCAACGTTAAACTGTGTCCGCCTGATGACCAGAATTCTGCCATACATCTTTGAAGATCCGGATTGGCGAGGTTTTTTCTGGTCAAGTTTGCCATCGTCATCTGACACCAGATCTCGAAAATCAAATGATGAGCAAGTCGAAGATGAAACACCTCCACTTGCGCAATCTTTGTTGAATGCTCTGTCTGTAAGGACATTTCAAGTTATTGTTGCTGTTAAAAATACTGGAAAACAAAATCAATTTTCAATTTAGGATTTGCTTTTCTGCCCGGAGTTTACTGTGCATACAAACCGAAAGGGTCCCGTAAGTATTTTTTTACTTTGACACTATAACCGCAATTTAATAAACTTTTTTTCTTATCTGACGCTTTTTCGTCTTGCAGCATACTTCCGAAGAGCTTAGTTTAGACGCTAGCCAGTCGTTTTATAGCTTAGCTTTATTTTCCGTCGATATGTACTTATTTTATGGCGCTCCTGTGTGTTATTCTTTTTTAACATCATGACCGGCAGAACCGTTAACGATTACTCCGCGCCGAGCGGATGCTCACATTAATGCCTTCAATAGGCCAAAACCGCCGGGGCGGAAGGGTAGTTCGGAACGCGGAAGCCTTCCGGATTACCGTGAATATCTTTTTTACCTAGTTAAGACCGAAAATTCACGAACCAGGAAGGGTGGGACGATTGGCCGTCCCCTCGTTCCCTGAGAGGTCTGTGACCCAAAACACTTAAAGAAATATAATAAACCAAACAAAAAGTAGTATAGAAAGAAAAAGAAAAAACATAAAAAATAACCGAAAAAACCAAAAACAGTAAAAAAAAGTTTAAAAAATCAGTAGAAATCATCCCCCCAGACAAGATGTGATCCGACCCTACCGTTTGTTGTTGATAGATATATTGTTGTTACAGGCATTTATATCAATCAGAATTGTCACGATCAATTTTGTAGCCCGTTTGTGAGGCTTGTGCTGTAGGGTTGTTTGAGTATTTAAGCACGTTAATGCTAATTTGCGCTCAATCCAGAAGGGTCTGCTGATTTGCGCTCAATCCGGAGGGGTCTTGGGAGACTGATCCGGCAAGCAGTACAATGAGCAACAAGGAGGGGCTCGGCGACAACGAAAGTCGACTGTTGGGTATCGGTAACAAGTTTTGTATCCCTTTTGATACAAAAATTAAGATAGTAATCTGTGGGGGGCTCGACACTGCTGCACTGTAGTGACCCTTCACCGAACTGCGAATATCCGAGTTAAGCACCTTAATTCGGATATTAAACAAACCCGGAGGGGTATAAAATTACTAATATTATTACTTGTATAGCCCATATTAATACTCCGATGTCGTTTTTCAGTGAAAAAACAAAGAAAACAGACCGGTTTTTAGGGTTAAAATAGCGTTATTTTGATCCCCCCACAAATCGCGTTTTTGAAATAGCAATATTTTTTTGAAACAGAAAAAAGCGCTAAATTAGTGAGTTACATCGTAACTGTGCTAGTATAATAGGTAGAACCGGTTGAGTTTAGTTCAGAAGTGGTTGGAACTATTTTGGTACCAAAAACCGAATTTTCGTGATTTTGAGAAAACGGAACACTATAAAATCAGAAAAATTTTTGAAATTTTTGAGTTAGGACAGTAAAAATAGTTGTTCGGACAACGTCCACTAGTGAATCAACAGGTTTTAAGACCCGTTTACCGAAAGCCTTCCGGATTACAGAGAAATCGAACTTAACGTGTTCAATTCAGTGGATTCATCAATCCGGAGGGGTCCAGGTAGCATAGTTTTTGGCAAATTTTTTCAACTGAAGCGTTTTAGATCGGGTTTTTTTTGCAATGAATTAGAAGAGTATAAGCCTTCTGAGCTCGGATCAATAGTTTTTAGGTCGAAAAGAACAGAATTGCGGAAAAAGTTAGGCGGAACCTATAAGAGAGAAATTTCTTGACTTTAGAAAAAAAGACGTTTTGGTTAATAACTTTGGAACTAATGGAAAGATCCATTTAATCTTGGTACCATTAGATTAGAAATTAGCTGAGATTACTAATAGGAACAAAAGTTATTGGAAAAAGTAGGCGTGAAAATTTTTTGAGATTGTTTTTAGCAAATTTACCAATTCGGGAGGGTAGACCCCTCACGTTTTATAAAATTTTTTGGAAAGCCCTTACACTCCTACCAAAGGGTAGAAATGGTTAAATAAGGCAATTTTACGCTGTTCTAGAAGAATAGGGAAGGCTAAAGGCACCAGAAAACCTTGATAGACACGAAATTAGACTAGCGATAAGACCCTTCACCGTTAGCGTGAGTTGTCAAATAAGAGGCTTAACTAAAATCCGGAATGTTTAGGGAAGGACCACATACCCTTCCTAGTTGATACGAACAGCATAATAGCATCGGAGAACGTATCCGGAGGGGTATAGGTTGAGAATTAAGGAAGTCTCAGAAAAGCTAATTTTACAAAACCGGAGGGGTCCCAATCAGGAGGGGTCCAAATTTTTCCTGATTCGGAGGGGTCCCAATCCGGAGGGGTCTTGTTTTCACAAAACCGGAGGGGTCCCAATCCGGAGGGTTCTCAATTTTGCCAATTCGGAGGGGTCCTATTTTGCCAATCCGGAGGGGTGCTGTTTTTTTGTCAACCCGGAGGGGTATTATTTTTGTTTAAGGACCTAAGTAAACAGAAGAAAAGATAATAGTGAGGGGTGTCAGGTTATTAAGAGACAGTCTAGGAACCAGTGACAGCACTGGTAACTTGCTTTTCAAAAAAGACCAGACCAAAACAAAAGAGGAGCAAACTCGGATATTCGCGACACTAAGTCTAAAAAAAAGGAGTTTGTAACTCATTGGTGTGGATTGAAATCCAAAACGTTTTTGAGAAAACTGACTGCCCTGAGAATTTTAGTAGGTCTAGCTCGGGCAGTCCGAAGGCAGATAGGTAACAGGAGACTCGGTGGGTGCAATAGACGCCCAATTGAGAAAATTACTGCCTTCAAGTTTTGTCTGTTTTGTGCAGCACCAAGCAGGGAAAGCTCTTTCTTTAAAATACAACTTCGACTATTGTACTGCGACCGACTAAAAATACAATACAAGTTTTTCATAGAAATATTCTTATTTTGTTATTTCTGGTTTTAAATCAACAATTTGTGCTTGATTGGGTAGTGAGTACACTATCTTTTAAATTGACTGATATCACCATACTGTGCTAGATCTCAAATCTTACGACTAATAAACAATTATTGTGACTAAATTGTATACACGCTGTAAACTGATAACATACAAGGATTCGTGGTCACTATTTAATAGAAATCTTTGAAATTCATTGTGTTGTGTTATTATTATCAATAGTCAAACTAGGAGGACACTAGCAATCGAATTGAGTCTATAGGCAGTAAGAAGTGATAAAGTGAAAAAGAGTCTAGACAAGTCAAGAATACCTAAACGAGGTAATAGCTCTAGGAAATTCATACCTGAAAAGCAAAAAAAGCAATGACCGACCATTTTGTGCAACGGATCACATGAACCCGGACCGACAAAGGGGAGACGGTTTCAGGCAGAATGGTTGAAACCAGGAGTCAGAAGTCCTCAGAAGAGCGAAAAGCTATGCTAGAAGTGGAGGTCCATCCGGACCAGGCCATGAATGAGAACCAGGAAATACATGGACCAGAGGGGAGAGACAGAAGGCTGACGAGTGAATCTACTCCGGTAGAACAAGGCCAAGATTTTGCCACTTCCATCGGGACACTGGACCGAGAGGAGATGTCGGAACTGTCCGACATCTCTACTGAAATTGTCGCAACTAGAAGATCTCCCACAGACAACACCATGATGGCAGGCGTGACGGAGAAACAGACAAGGTCCTCATCGTTCTCAGAAAGAATGAAGAACACTTTCGGAAACATCTTTCCATTCACCGTGGGAGTGGGTACAGGAAATGAAGGTGAATCCCAGGAGGAAGAAGAGGACGATGAGGAGCAAGTTGACTTGGGATCTCAAGTCAGCCTCAATAGTTCGATCCAGGAGAATGAGGCATACACCGACAGAGAGACTGGAACCATGGACAAATTTGGTGTGGTGAGAAGGATAAGCAAAGACACAAACACATCAGGCCAGTCAAGAGACTTTGTGAGTATGACAAATTCGGAGACGCGAACTGGGGAGAATAGAAACATAGGGCTAGGCATCGCATCAGCGGACCCAGAGGTGTATAAGGAAAAGACGTCAAGGCAGAGAATCAAAGCCCGAATCTCGACCAGCACAAAGCTACCTGGGATCGACAGGGTGACACCGCCACTAATAGAAAACGGGGCATCATTAGAAGAAGCCTTGAACAACATAGTGGGCAGTATAGGAGAACAAAATGAACAGATGTCCATAAGAATGAGTGAACTAGAAAGAGCAGTCCACGTTGAAAGAGAAAGTCTGCGGGAAGAAATAAACCGCAATAGACAAGAAGTTGGTAGGAGCGAGAAACGCTTGAAGGAAAGAACGGACGGGCACATAGCGAAGAACTTGTCGCGAATGACAAGAGAAGCGGAACAGAGAGAGTTACGCTTAAGAGACGACATGGAGAAGTTAAAAATTCAGCAAGAGCAGTCTCTTGGGACTCTCGACACAAAGATAGATGCGATGATGGAGAGGCGAACTCAGGCTATCATGGATAGATTGGACAGGCTACTAGGCAGCAAGAGTGGACCAAAAGAAGGGGAACCGAACTCGGGAGGTCCCAGCAGGGAGCCGAAGGTGAACTTCAATGACCATCAAAGGAGGAGGACATATGGATCCACTAGAGGTAGGGGCAGTTCATCAGGCTATGCCACAAGGGATAAAAGAACATGGGGCCCAAACAGTAGAGCAAGTTCAACTGGGAACAGACAGACCTCAAGCGATCGACCGACGCAAGGCACACATGCGACTGGGAGAGGTGATTTCAGCAACAGGAGACATGCCAGCCCAGGGAGGAGTCATGTGGGCCAAGGAGGGAACAGTCACGGCGATTCGGATTGTAGTGATGCACCAAATACGGAACACTTAACAGGGGACGACGATACTGAGGCAGGGCACTCAAGAGATGCTACGGCAATGGCCACTGCCGTTGAACTCCTAAACAGGTCTTTGGAGACATTCCTGACGAGGTTATCCAGAACTAATGAACGCAGTGAAAAGTCTAGAAGAGTTTTTAAGAAACCAAGATGCTATAAAGACGAATCTGACGGCTGCATTGACACCTGGATAGAGGTGAAGAAATTGCATTTTGAGGAAGAAGACATGTCAGAAAGGCAAGAGTGCAGTGCGCTCACCAGTAACTTGGAAGGGACAGCCCTAAACTGTGTGATGGCCAAAAAGCAATATCAGCGGAATACTGCTGAGAAAATCTTCGAAATCTTGTTGAATCGTTTTGGCGCAGGGGTGCAGGGACACCAGCAATGATGCGCTTTGAGAAAAGGAGGCAACGAGAAGATGAGACGATAGAAAAGTTTCTAGACGATTTGGAGATGCTTAGCAGGCGTAGCCAACCGGATGAGTCGAACAGGAGGATGAACCTGGCTGTAGCCTCAAAATTCATAAATGGTGTGAAGACTGATGAACTTCGAACAATGCTAGCAACGCATTACACACCACTATCAGCCAATGCGCCAACACCAGAGGAGTTGAGGCTCCAGTCAAAAGAATATCTTTTGTTGAAACCTCCTTCGAGATCTGGATATTATAAGAACAATTATGGCAATTTTAACAACGGACCAGCAAACCAAGGGAACAACTGGTACAAACCGAGGGATGATATGGACAAGAGACGCTCTGGTGCAAATTGCAGTTCAACGGACCATCATGTGTCAGCATGCCCAACTTATAAACAGGGCATGAAAGCAATAGGCTTTAGCCTCGAGGACGAAGATGCGTCAGAAGTCGATCATAAAGATTTCATGAGAGGAGTAGTTGCAAAATTCGGCACGAGGTGTTTCTTTTGCAACTTGGAAGGTCATTTTAAATCGGATTGTCCGCAATTCTGGTATGCTGTAGCAGACATCAAGCATCCAAGGCATGAGGAAGCTTGATCAGGAGTGAAAACCAGCAAGGCTCGCCTATTGAGTGAAGCGGAGGCGCGCAGAAAAGACAAACCGCAAGAGCTGGCGACGAAGAAAATGCAAGCGGTAAATTAAGAGACATGCGAACCGGAACCAGTGACTGCGGCCGATGACCTAAAGATTGATTATAGGGCAGCCTCGAGGGATGCTCTAAATAGAGTGCAGCAGGAACTGGTGACAAAAGAGATCGAACAAAAAATGAAAATGGAACTGGAAAATGAGAATTTACAGGAGAAACTGAATACCTTCGAGGCAACAGAAGTCGAAGAGACAAAGACACCAAGTAGTTTGAGCATGAAACTTAATTTGATCACCGGTCAGAGGTTTGGCATGGTGCTACATGGAAGCAAAATACAGTCGATAATCTCGGTAGCAGGACACCAGGTAATCAGGAATCTGAGTGAACCATCAGAGTTCACTTTGATGCATTTGGACACATATGCAGATTATCTGAGGCAGGTGGAACCACGCACTGAGTCGAGGGCTGTGCGAGCACTACTAACAACGGTTGGCCCTCGAATAAAGAAGCTTCATGGACGCTACGTGGAGGTCTATGGGCCGTATCAAGTGATGCTGAACGTAGGTGGAATCCGTATCTACACTAGGACTTATGTGACAACAGACAGTGACCAAATAGGGCAGATCTATTTGGGTGGGGAGGAACTCAGAGTCCGTAGGATAGGCCATGACGCCATGATGGAACAAGACGCAGTACATATTGGGTACGAAGCAGATGTGACTGCACATCTGCTCGACACCAACGGAAAGAAAATCGGAGTCACACGGCTTCTGGACACAGGAGCGGTAGTGAGTGTGATGCCGATAAAAACTTGGGAAAGAATGGGCTTCACGAAGGAAGATCTAATTCCAACGAATCTCCGACTGGCCGCCGCCAATCGAGGAGCGATTTACGTAGCCGGAAGAACACCAATAACGGTTCTCCACATGGGAGGAAGGGATCTTTGGATGAGCTTCCTGGTGGTAGAAAGTTTGGACGACGCCGACCAATTCATCTTGGGCAGAGATTTCGTCTGGAATTTCGACGTGATGATCGACTTGAACAACGGTCTAATAAGGATTAGGAACCCGGATCGGAAGTATGTTAAGAAACCAATTAATAGGATAATAACAGACGAAAACAAGGTACCAATTTTTTTAGACATAAAACTAAAACTACAGCCGGGATAAGCAATAGTAGCAATTTTTAGAATGAGAAATTTAAATTTGTTAAGTGATAGTAAACAGGTTTGTTTGATACCGAATCCAAATAGTCAAAGATCAGTGATTATAGGCCGGAACGCGAGACGGACTGTGTGTCAGTGTGTTATTGAACACACTGGACACCACAATTTCCAGTGTGGAAAGATGCTTGGTGACGCTTTGCCGATGAGGACCGACTATAAAGAGACACAAAACTTGAAGAAATATAGTGTGAACGACTGTCCTCATCATGCCAATAAAGATAAAATTTTAAAAAGTATTAATGAATTAAAATCTATTCATAAATTAATTTCAATGAAGTCCGACACGGACGACGGCTTATCGAGCTGCTCGAATTTTCCGGAACGCCCCTCGTCATATGAACTAGAGTCTGACAAACCGGTTTTGCCAGAGATAGAACACTTAAAAAGGAATATAGGCGATGGAGATTTCGAGCTACTACGGGAGGTTTTAAATCGGAACGCGGATGTATTCTCAAGACATAAGGCGGACATCGGTTGCTGTAATTTCGTCGAACACGAAATCGAACTTGAGGAAGGCGCCGTTCCCCACAGGGAAGGCGCAAAATGAATGACGCCACATAAACCGGAAGCGTGCCGAGCGGAAATACAAATGTTGCTCGAATACGACATGATAGAACCCTCAAAATTGCCGTGGGCTTGCGGGGTAGTCATGGCAAAAAAGAAGGGGGGCAGCTTAGGTTCTGTTGCGACTTTTGCTACTTGAACGCGGTGACAATAAAAGTTGCGTACCCGATACTGCGAATAGACGAAAGCCTGTCGAAACTTGGTGACGCCAAGTTCTTCACCACTCTGGACTTGGATTCGGCTTTGTGGCAGGTCCCTCTGCGGAAGAAGGATAGAGAAAAGGATAGGGAATCTTGTGATGTGTTACGTGGATGACGTAGTCATAGCAACACCGACCCTGGAAGACCACATTGATTGGCTCGATGAGGTCTTTGGATGCATGAAAAGAGCAGGCTTGAAATGCAAACCATCGAAATTTGAAATCCTTAGGGTTTCAATCAAGTACCTGAGAAGAATGGTGGACAGGCATGGTGTGAGGCCGGACCCGGAAGCAGTAGAAGCTGCGTTGACATGGAAGGCTCCTAGAACGGACACACAGCTCCTGAACTTCCTAGGGTTTGCCAACTACTACCGTGAGTTCATAAAAGGATATGCAGACAAGGTGTATCCGATGCAGAAGCTGATGCGCAGCAAAGGAAAAAAGTTCGAATGGAGCGATGAAGCTCAAACGGCCTTCGAGCACATAAAGCGGGAACTGTGCGAAGCGCCAGTGCTAGGCATGCCTACAGAAAAGGCATGTATGTTCTTGACACAGACGCATCGGTAGTAGCCATCTCAGGAATATTGCATCAGGAGCAAGAATATGGCAGCAAGGTCTTGAGTGACACTGAGATGAAATATGGTGCAACAAAAAGCAGAAATGTTTGCAGTAGTCACTTTCGTAGAAAAGTACCGCGCATACTTGGGGAGCGCTCCCTTTAAGTTACGCGTGGACAACAGGGCGTTATCCTGGTTAAAGACATACTCGATGGATCAAAGTTATATAGGAAGGTGGATAGTAAGATTAGATGGCTACCTTATGATAATCGAGCACAGAATGCGTGACAAACACCAGAACGCTGACAGCCTCAGCAAGAAAACCGAGTTCTATGAAAGACTGGAACAGAAGCAAGCCAATCAGGCGGAAATTAAGGAAGGGTTCTCGTTTCTGGACAAAGAAACTTATGAAGCACTTCCCTTGACGAGATGGTTGGACAAGTCTAGACATCCAATTCCAGGACATCCTGAGTTACCTGTAGAGAAAGCAGCCGAGATAAAGATCCTATCCAAGGAGGACCCGGTGCCTTTGGATCTGCTGCTGCACTCAAACCTGATCCAGCAGGAACTCTCTCGCATGAACATTAACAGCTTCTCATTATTGGATAAAACGGTGCAGGTCACACCGCAAGTGATGCGGAAGCTGGGTGGATTGTTAGAAAGAGAAGTGACCAGAGACAACCCCGAGTGGGCAGCAGCCATGGCATCACTGACAGTTAGTGAGAAGGTGAAGATCATGCCGTCAATACGACAACAGAAAGACAACGAGAGGGATTGTAGGTCAATTGTTCAGCAACTAGTGTCCTCAATACCCCACGAGGTCTTAACAAGTACTTCATACGATCGGCAAGAAAAGGGGAACGATACGCGAAAGAAAACAGTTACCTTTGAGGACCGGGATGGACATGGTGAGATGGTTGAACGAAAACTGGTGCAAGATTGTTTGTCCGGGGAGACAAACGGTGAGAAAAGCCGGCGAGTTCAAGATCAACATCCGGGACAAAGAAGTTTGTCCGGGGAGTCTGAGATAGATGAAAAAGTTCCTGGCGAGAAACAGGACCTGGGGAACAAAGTTTTGTCCGGGGAGTTCAGATGGATGCGAAGAAGGCACAGACCTGATCCGGAGGAGGGCGCAGACTCCATCACAGACTCTTGAACAGATGACAATTCCCGAAACTCAGGAATTGACACCTACTCAGACAGGAACTCGAGCTCGGGATCAGAACTGTCAGAACTAGCGATCCACACACTACTAGTGGAAACTCGTGCAAGGTATCTGAATAGAGAGGTGTACCAGGACCCTGACAGTGATCGCTACCTCATACCAAGCGAAAGAGTCTTTGACAACGCAGCGGATGATTTGGAAACAATAGCGGTATCGAAACGTTTGATAAGTCTGTTGCCACAAAAAAAGGAAGTCAGGACTGATCTTCAGCCGTTCAAACAAGAAACACAGCCGTTGGCGAAGATTTGGTGCGTTAAGATGGAAGAAGACACACACCAGCCCAATGAGCTGAATAGTCAGATGAGGGTCATGAAGACGTACTTGAAGGCGGGATACGGACTCTCGGATCTTCTAAGAGCGCAGAGAAATGACCGCATGACAAGCAACCTGAAAAGGTGGATCGAAAATGGTACTCCGGACAAAGGAGACCTCGAGGAAGACAGTTACCGCATTCTGAGACAGTATTTCATGCAGAAAGAGGGAAGGTTAGACTTTAACAAGGACGGGATTGTGACTTGCAAGAGAAGAGAAGAAGACAAAGTCCTATACAAGTATAACGCGATAGTGTTGCCGCAACTCTATCAGACAGAACTATTATTTAGGTCGCATAATCAGATGGGCCATCAAGGGATCGACAAAGTGTATCAGAGGATCCTGAAGCGCTTTGAGTGGCCTGGAAAGAAAAAGGCATGTGAGAAGTGGGTAACAGCGTGCCTGTCATGCCAACAGGTCAAGGATCCAAAGAAATTGCAATTTCCTCTACAGTCGATCGAGTCGTCTCAATTCAACGAGGTGGTGCAGATAGATCAACAAAAGATATGCATGACAGACAATGGTTAAAATCAAGTCTTGGTCATGATAGATCACTTCACGAAGTATGCAGAGGCCGTGCCGTGCATAACAGCCTCAGCAGAAGAGACATGCGACCACCTGATCAATACGTGGATAGCGAGACATGGTTGTCCGATGACGTTTCAATCGGTTAACGGAACAGCTTTCGTAGAAGAACTAACGAAAGAGCTTATGAGACGCTCACAGGTTGCTCAAGCTCATTCCACGACATATCATCACCAGACGAATGGCTTAGTGGAAAGGCAGAATAGAACGTCAGTGTCGATGCTGAGGGTATATTGTTCCAGGTACATGACCGATTGGGACAGATACCTTCCACAGGTGATGGGAGTCTATAATAGCACGCAACACTCCACCACCGGAGTTAGTCCACACATGATGCTGACTGGACACGAGAAGTCTTTACCCTTGACCTTTTTCTACTCAGAGTATGAGGGAAAGAAAACTTCTCCACAGGTCTACGTGAGGGATGTGATTAGACGTCAGCAAGAGTTGAACGACTTTTGCAGACGAAATACTCAGCAAGCACAGGCAAGGCAGAGGAAGAAATTCGACAAGAAAGCAGCTGGTGCAAGAACTTACACGGTAGGAGATTACGTATGGGTATTTCAGAATGTCATACCACCGAAAGGAACGAAAAAGCTTTTAAAAAAATGGAAGGGACCCTTCATGATTACGGAGTTGCACCAGGAGGGACGCTTCTATAGATTGAGTACTGGCCGAGCCGCTCATTACGAAAACATTAAGCCACACAATCCATCGACAGAAGACGGGTGTATACCTGCAGACATGGAGGAAGGGGATTATCTAATGATGGACCCTGCTTGTGAGGTCAATGAGAAGGGCACCAGGGAGAAGAACGATGGAAATGAGGTCATAGATGAAGGAACAAGTACACCACTGGACCTGGTTTACTTGTTCCTTGACGTGATTGAAGTAGACGATGAAACTTTACCCTACGCAGAAGAGGACTGGCAAGACCCTGAACAAAGGGAAGTTCCTAAGAACTTGGAACCGGATCTTCCGTTCACGATACAGACTCGTCAGAATGACAGGACAATATCCAAGAAGAAATATAGCCCTTACGGCGACGATTTTGTAGTGGACAGGATAGACCTAAAGAAGATAGGGGAAGAAGTAGTTGGTCTAGAGGAAATAACTGTGTTACAGGACATTGACATAGTCGATGATCATGACGATGAGTGGATCGATGACCGGTCGAAACCCGAGGTGGAATTCGACGACGAGCAACATCAGTCATATGAACAAGACTTGACGAATCTGCTTGTCTTGGAATGGCTAAACGAGATGACGTCGGACCCAAAGGAGACCAGTGTCACGATTCAAGATTTAGATCGTGAAAGCATGAAATACATGAAAACCGAACAAGAAGATCCTTCCTGGGCTGCCCAGGAGGGGCAACTACTCATTCCGGCTTCCAATCTCGATTTGATCGTTTTGTCCGAGGAGTGGGGGTAGGACTTACCCACACTGAAAGTTTATTAATAAAAAAATTAAGAATAGCAAGCGAGACAGGGGATTTAGAAGCAGAAACAGGGGAAAAACCAAAGAAACCTGACATAGGGAGGGTAGTTGAGTCATATTTTAACTTACCAAATGAATATTCAATTAGCATAATACTAACAGACAGCGATTTCATACTCACAAATAGAACATGTGCAATAGCAATCACAGCAGACATCAGTTTTAAGACAGCGTTAGTAGCAGATTTTAAGAGAGAATATAAAAACATAGAATTCCTTTGGAAGCAAAGACCAGGAATAAGGGGCGTAGCAGCCTTACCTCCGGCGGCGTCACAGATACCGGGAAAAGACCTATGTTTCTTAGTGACACGGGCGACGGAGAAGCGGCACGTGGACCCGGAAAACCTAGTCTTGTCCTTGACGAGATTGAGAGACTTCCTAGTGGAAAGGGATGTGAAGGAGCATTCACTTCCATTGTACGACCCGAACAGAGGACGACTGCATCCTCGAGAACTGTACGCGCTCTTACACGTGATCTTCTCTGATACTAATATACAAGTATATTTACATAAGAAATTTTACTTAAGTATAGGCTGAGTTAAGGTGACATGCAAGAGGGTGTCAGACTAAAGTAGGTAATGTGTGTTATGTTATGTTATGTATTATGTTATTAAGGTTCTGGGTAAGGAAGAGTTAGTGGCCACGACCAACTGAATAACGATCTTAGGAATAGATCCGAAGTTTGGACTGTCCAATCTTAGGTCGAGTTCCATAATTTTAGAGACCGATTTATTTTAATTAATTTTAGGATGAAAATCTTATTATCTGACTTTTTTAATAAAAATTTTAACGAGAAGTTAAGGTGAAACTGACAAGTGTGATAATCGTGATCTCTTTTCTAGATCCTGATTGATCATTTAACTGCTCACTTGAGTCAAACCTTTGAATCAAATCGAATCAAACCTGAAAAGAGAATGGATAATTTCAACTTGGATGAATTGATGGACCTGGCAGAGGCATATGTAGGACCGATGGTAGATGCGATTTATCGTCGGCTAATGGATCGAGACTTCGCTCTGGAGGATCCAGAGGTAGTCATGTTGCTGACCGCCCTGATAAACATCTTGGGGCATGACAACCACGGGAACCGCCCCACGGAAGTCCTATTTATGGCAGCATACGGAGAGGGGGGAGTACTAGACCGCCTGATTTTGAGAGTGATGAGGTGGAGAAACGGGGCTCTCTCAGGGAGTGACTTGGCTAATGAGCCTGGATTGAGAAGTTCTAGGACTTATCAACCAGGTGAAAGGCCTTTGCCCTCCAAGCCCAAGCCTGGGCTGACGAGAATGTATCAAGAAAAACACAGCGAGGCTGCCTCGTCTGGTTCAGCACTGAGAGCAGCTGTGCCACCAAAGAGGGCGAAAGTAGAACAAGGGTTTCAAGGGAACCGAACCATGAAAGATCTAGATGGGATGCAGGATGAGCTGGAAAGGATCAGGAAGGAGCTGGATGAAGTGACTAAGACCATGCTCATTACGGAGGACGACAGAGACACATGGAAGAAATTGTTTGAAGACTGCAACAAAAAGCAGGATGAAGAAATTGAACGCTTGAGGCGGGACTACAAGGAGCGATCGGAACGGGTGGCATTGACTACAGCCGCGGAAATAGTGATACCTGCAAGGAGTATTCCTCGTGGGCAGTCCCCAATGGAGCTCTTGACGCCTCGAGAGATGAGTCAGACAACGGAAACGCGACTCCCGACATCAACAGGTCGAGTGACAATCCCGGACCCGAGTGACACCTTGGGTGACCCAGTCGTGGAACAAACGGTGAGGAAGCTGATAGAGACAGCTGGACGACTAGTCGCCAACAAGAATGCGCCAGGTTCCGGGGTGACTGCACCCTATGGAAAGATCGACGATACGGGCAGAGTACGGCTCTCCCAAAGCGAGGTGATCAGACAGGGAGTTAGCGACACAACGCCACCAATGGGGAGCTCTTAGGTCCCAGAGAGGAGGATACGAAAGTTGCCGGCGAAGAAAGTGTCACGTGTAATAGATGTACAGAAGAACAATCAGTTGAAATATAACTTCACAGGAGTTCCAGAGGCGGATTCGAGAGCTTGCTTCAATCGAGCGACCTGGAACCCGGTAGTGAACCTGCAGCAACCACAGCTAGGGACATCACATCTGATACTGGGAGATAGCCTGGTCAGAGTACTCCCGAACTTGAGGACCTCTTGGGTCACCACAGTGATGGCCTTCGGAGGCGCGACCATAGCCCAGTTATTTCGGATGGTGGAGTTGATGAACCCAGGGAAAATCCCTAATGTAATGATCCTAGTTGGGACAAACAACATCTCGAGAAGCTCGGATGAGGAGGAAGCACTATGGGAATCAATGATGGTGTGCTTGTTTACTACTCTCTGGCAGAAGTTCAACTGCGCGGTACTGACCGTTTGCACCGTGCCAATGAATGCAAGGAGTTTGACTGCAACAGGGAGAAGGCACAACGAAGGAGTGGTCAGGTGGAATAACATCCTAAGGAATCTCGCAAGTCGGAAAGCCGGAAGGATGATCCTCATAGACATCGAACATGAGTTGAGAGCTATGGATCAGGCCAGGTTGACTACGGACGGCATCCACTTCGATAATATAGATGGACAGGCTTGGTTGAACAGAGTCTTCCAAGAGCGATTGGATGAGCTGGAAAAAGAACTCTTTGACACATGAGTGCTAAAGGAGGAGGGAGCATCGAACAAACCCGTGATTACCACCTTTATGCCTCCTAGCATGGAAACACGCTTGGGGACGGTCCCGGCCGTGATGAACTATAGACAGCAGAGCTCTAGCGAACCAGGTCAAAGAACAGACGTTCCAGATTGGTTGGGAGAAGCGCCAATGAGGAGGACCATTAATCCTAGGAGAAGACTAGGGTCTGTCAACCCGATGGAGGAGACAACCAGCACCTCTAGATCGGACACGAGGTCGGAGACGACAAGGACCAGTCGAGAGGAAAGACGCCCTAACAGGAGCTCTCTAATGTGGTCGAGGCCAATACCTTCTCCATGGCACAAATACACGGATGACCTGATGAAACTGAACCTTCAGACGGTGAGCTTGGCAGTGGATGCCATGAGGATGCTGAACGGAGCAAGGTTATCGGTCAGCGGATTGTACTCGATAACAGGAGTGGACTGGTTGATAGCGGCTGGCAAAAACTTCAGCTCTACAGCTGCCTTGAGGTTTGCTGACCTGGAGGGACTGCCCTCTAAAAACACAATGGGACCAGTGAACGCCCGACCGTTACAAGACGTAAAACTGAATCACGATGAGGGGAATCGAGAAGAGAGACTTGGAAGATTTCTGATAACGAGGGCGCCGATTGGACAACATGTGAAGATTTTCAGGCAGCTGAAGACACCCCCAGGTCATGTGAAAGAAAGAGCATACCCGAAGCAAGTGAATCAGGAAGGTGATGCCCAAAGATACGGCGAATTGAAAACGATAGAGAAAGAAGATACCATCTTTGCCGCGTACGACAAAGCAGAAACGAGGAAGGCCAAGATTATGATAGTAGCGAATTCAGAGTTCGTACACACTTCCAAATCTTTGTTTTGGCCGGACGTCATAATGTTGGCAGCGGTCGATCTGGACCTACTGCAATCCGTGTCAATGGCTATTGGAGTACAAAGGCAGACGGAGATGAACCCAATCACGATCGTGTTTGCTGGCATCAATGACCATCTACACAATAGAGGCTTTCTGAGCAGACTCAGAGAGCCTACAACGGCAGAGAATGCTGTATGACCAGCAATAAAAGACATCCTCGAGTCAATGGGTGAAGTGGTGGATGCGATGAAGGAGGGGTCCTTCACCAAGATGAAACCGAGAGCAGTGTTCGCGCTGTCTCCGGGGTATGCACATCTCCCAGATGGACTGACATTCGTGTATGCGATCGTGGCCTTGCTTTCGGAAGGGAAATATGATGTAATCATATCGGCCCCAAATCGCATGGTAGAGATGGAGAACCTGAGACCACTCAGGGCTGAGCTACCTGCGGTGTGGTCGGATATCTCAAACGCATTGAGAGGATTCAAGGACTATGCGCTACACATGCTGGTGCTGGACGAGGTGCTGGGGTTGGAACTGTATATGGTTCCGAGGGATGGAAGCAGCAGGAGAAAGAGAGAGAAGGAAAAATTCCCAGGAGTTTAGAGCTCACTTGGAGGCGATGGTTTTCAGAACCAAACCAGAGGCTAATCAGTGGCTCCATCTAACTCCTCGAGTAGCGGCATTGGGTGCGGATGCTTTTGAGCAAGGCCCAGTAATGATCAAGAAGATCCATGCCTACTTGTTAAAGGAGGTGAACCTGGCGGAGAATGCTGAAGAAAAGACAGCCGAATTCGTAAACAGAATGTGCCAAGTTACCCTGGAAACTTTCTGGACTGAGAAGGTGAAAGGAGAAGAAGGCTTCGATCGGACAAATAGCATGCTGGAAGGGTTGGGAGCCGGATGGACCGCGTCCTTCTTGGCAAAAGTCTACCCAAAACTCTCTCGTTACTTGATAAAGGAATTCCTCCAAGCAGTAGTGGAGTGGAAGGGTCGATTAAGGAACTACTAGCCTTGTTTGTGATGTTCGGAGCAGAGAGCTTCGTGAAAGGACCGGTGATACTGCTCACCGAAGGAATCCAGAACTTGCGGTTAGATGGGCTTCTAACATTGATTGCGATTATCCATGGATACTTGGGAGGACTAATGAAACTGACACGTTACCCAGAGCAGATGAGAGAGAATGTGAAGAAGTTTGATGTGAAGAAAGCCACGGATTCGTGGAATAAGATAAGAGATCTGAGACATACTCTTATCCAGTACCTCCTGCATCAGAATCGCTTTGGAACAGGAGAGGATGAGACGATTGAGATGGAGGAAGACGTGAGACGACATGTTGGGGGCATGCCCCTACTAACTGATCTAAGCTTGGCTATGAGGACCGATCCCATATCGTTGATCAGAGGAGCCACAGAGTTTGTGACAAAGATTTATGGACCAGCAGTCACGTTTGCGTTCCCTGATGTCAAGATGGAAGCATACAGGAGGTCGGTGCTGCACCTGAACCTCATATCAGCAGTGGACGGTAGTGCGCTGAACTGGTGTGAGCAGCACGTATTGAGGGAGCTCATGAGCGGAGATCTGTTATTTGCGAAAATATCAGAGCCAGAAATGACAGTCATCAACTTTGATGATCATTTCCGTGATTGCATGGGAGAAGTAGAGAGAGGGCACATCGAGGTATTTCCGAAGCTCTGGAATCTAAGACCCTATGATAAGACGATTGGTGAAATGGCCAGAGTTCCTCGTCTCACTGCAGCAGATCACAAGGTGAGAGAAGAGACGAAAGATTGGGGTGATTACGAAAAGCTCCCAGAGGAAATCCCTGAATTCCCTCTGATAAGAAGGATGCTGCTCGGAGCACTCTCCGTGGTACAAACTCCTAGACTAAGAGCGTTTGAAACCAATGAAAGGAGGATAGGGAAATTCGTGGAAACGATGGATCCGTACTGTGTGGGGAGGAATGACGCCGTGCTACAGTATATGCGATTTGCCTACACGGATCAAGCGACGAGAAGGAGAATAAGCAAAGCCGCGACTCCGAAGCCTGGAGCGTTTGACACGGAATGGGTGGAAATAAATCTAGTGCCCATGAGAATGAGAGGCAGAGCCAAATTACCTGAGGCCTCCCTGATTTTGAACAGTGTGAAGCAGGAGTTAACAGTGGGAGGAACGTTGCAGACAAGAACCTTCCTGGCACCCTTCGGCTGTGAGGAAATCAAAGTGGTCCATAGAGAAGAGGAAGATAAATCGGCCGGCATACTGATCAAACCAAAATTTCCGGAATGGGTCGAGACTGAAAAGCAAGGACCCTCAAGCTTGAAAAAAGATACGTTAGAAGGAGATGATGGGCAGGGAGGAAGCGATCAAGCAGATAGGGAAGACGACAAGGCATCGACAGGAAGAATATCCAGCCTGGATTTCAATTTCCTCAGTGACTTTGAGAATAATGCGGATTCGTTGGAAGCGGCTGAGCCAGCAGACGAAGGTACTTCGACACTGGAACCTCCATCGGCCTTTATGGAAATGAAACGGAATTTGCCGGAGAGCAGCTCTCCGGGCAATTCAAAAGATAACGAACAAAGACTCCTCATGGAATCACCGAGGAGAAGAAGAATAGAAGGCGCTGCCAGAGTACCTTTCTTGGGAACGTTGCCCGAAGAAGAGTGGGAAGTACATCACCGAGACCATGAAAAAAGGACGGGATGTAGATTGGACGGAGTGGCGTTCATGGAAGAAGTCTGGACAGTAGTTCAGAGCTACGGGACCCAGTCCATTTTGAAAGTAGGTCTCAACCGACCGTTGATGCGGGAAGTCCTTGACAAACTTGATTAGTGTGAAGGAAGATTGAGTGAGTTGTTGATTGACTCAGCCACTGACGAAAGTGAAGCAAATTCTCCCATCAAGATGACACCACAGGAGGGTAAAGGAGAGGTGGTGTATCTGTCAAGAACCAGGAAAGGAACGATGCGATCGAAACTGGTGATTGATAAGATCAACGAGATGAAGATGAAATTAGGCAGCAGAGTGATACAGAGGAGAGCAGGAAAGACGAAGGTAGATTCGGAGATAACGATAAGAGCTGTCAATTCAGCGAAAAGAACACGAGTCGAAGATGTCATGGATTTGGGACAAGGTGATAATCAATTGCCTGGCACGGACAGAATGTTAATTGATTTAGCAATGGTGCCACCCATTCTCATGGCAGGGATAAAGTCAACAGGTTACAAATCCAAAAGGAGTGACCGCACTCTGACTGGAGCAACCTTGGAAATGCAGATACTCAGCCAATATGGAGAAAGTACCATGAAAGATTTTAAACCGTCTCCCATGAACCACGGAAAGGGAAGTGTCGCAGGACAACTAGTACCAGTGGAGTATAATCGACTGACAGTGTCGGAGACTGTGTCAATAGATGAACCCGCCGGTGGATACATGGAGATGTTGGAGTACCGAAACTCGGCTAGAGGATATGTGATGGCTCTGGAAGACAAGAGTGCCATGGAAGGTTATCTGGAAACAATGTTGCAAGGCACTACCCTCAAGCAGAAGGCGTACGGGATTCTAGCGTCGTCTGAGATGCAGACGGAAACGATTGAGCAGTTAGTGAGCCTTCCATGGAAAGCAGTGGTGTTGAGGTATTTCGAAGAGGAAATGAGGACTACGCCGAGAAAACACACTCTCATGGCAGTACCTTACGTGAGAACCGAATTACAACTGAGGTTTGCCTGGTTCATGATGGGATTGACTCGCGGGGAATATGACTCAGAAGAAAGGAAAAGGTCAAAAAATAAAAGTTATTCCTGATGACGAACCTGAGGGATCTGATAATCCAGGAGGGAATGGCAGAAGCGTGCGCGAAGCGGAGAGACCCCACCTGTGTCAAGATGCTGAGGGAGGGCGATGAACGAGTAAAAGCCTTACTCTTGCTAACACTGCTGGATATGCATCAAAACAAGCCAATGAGGGTGAATGTGAAAGAACCTGAAGAGCTAGAACCCATGAGAAAAATAGACGAAATCAGGAGATTCTCAAACAAGGAGTTGAGACTCACTAAGGAATCTATGAGAGCACTGCCGAAATCCAGTGAGTACTGTGGACCGATCAGGAAGAAGTCAAACAGCTACGTGTCCGGAGTCATAGGAATAGCGTACAAACCTTTCCTGAGTGAAGACATACGCGATTGCTTCTTTGATTACGAGCACGCAGTGTTGCTAAAGTTCTGGACGTCGAGAATTGCAACGATTAAAAGCGCTGCTAATCCGCAGACCAAGCTAGGACTAGTCTTTGAAGAAAAGGTGACTGCACCTTCCGTGCCAAAATCCGACAAACGAGTGGAGTTTGGATTGGGATTCTCAGATGAATTACTGAGAACGAGCTTGATGGTGGTGTGGGAACTGATGAGACCATCATGGTGTCCTAGTCCCAATGCTGACTCGATACTACGGGCGACACAAAACGTGCAGAGGGAACTAAATGCAGACTGTAACCTGCGTGACCTTAACATCATATATAATGTGATGATAACAGCCTCTAGGAGCAACGGGGAAGACAGAGTGGAGTTGCCTGGCTGGGGACCAGAAGACTGTGTCAAACTTGGTAGCTGCCTGGCAGAAGTCTGTGGACTGGAAGGTCACGTTTGTGGAAGTCTGGATTGCGTGAAAACCCTAGAGAGACAACACAAGCAGTTGACGATATTGTTTGGGAACGTGGTGATGAAAGCAAGGACGGAAACGGAACTGATCGCAGATTGCCATGGAGGAACCGAGGTGAATCTAGTGACTGCACTAGGATTCTACAGCATGTTTGATTCTTTAGAGTCACTATTGAATCTAGAACAGAAAAGTGAGATGGTCACAGCCATCAGTGTAGAAGTGTTCCCAGGAGTTTTACAAACTGAGCAAAAGCACATAGGAAAATGGAGGGAAGCGATCGAGGAGGAAATGAACATCCGACACAGTGAAACTTATCGTAAACCATCAGGAGCACGATATTTGGTGGGATCGACATTAGCTCCAATGTGCAAGAGCAGATACCCGGTGCATTTTGTAGCTGTGGATGTAAAGAGTACGAGAGCGATTGTGGATCAAGCCTTCTCAGTGCCAAAGTGTGTGAGACTAACGAGAATGTCGGAAAAATCTTACGAGTTACTGTGTAAAATGTTCTCAGCAGTTCCAGGGAGAAAGAAGGAGGAGTTGGAATCGATACTGGGAAGGAAGTTCATGTGATACGTGAGTGGGAACTTTGGTGATTTTGAGAGACAGAAACAGAGAGGATCAACCGTTACAGATTAAAATACAGTAGACGAGAATGATGAAGTCCACCGAGTGATGATGGAAGTGGAACCATTACTGGAAGCTTCAGGAAAGCGTATTTTGAGGAGCATCATGTTGACACATGACGATGCTCCTCCATCTGATCTGGATTGGGATTCTCAGATGAAAAACTGAGAACGAGCTTGATGGTGGTGTGGGAACTGATGAGACCATCATGTTGTCCTAGTCCCAATGCTGACTCAATACTACGGGCGACACAAGACGTGCAGAGGGAGCTAAATGCAGACTGTAACCTGCGTGACCTTAACATCATATATAATGTGATGATAACAGCCTCAAGGAGCAACGGGGAAGACAGAGTGGAGTTGCCTGGCTGGGGACCAGAAGACTGTGTCAAACCTGGTAGCTGTCTGGCAGAAGTCTGTGGACTGGAAGGTCACGTTTGTGGAAGTCTGGATTGCGTGAAAACCCTAAAGAGACAACACAAGCAGTTGACGATATTGTTTGGGAACGTGGTGATGAAAGCAAGGACGGAAACGGAACTGATCGCAGATTGCCATGGAGGAGCCGAGGTGAATCTAGTGACTGCACTAGGATTCTACAGCATGTTTGGTTCTTTAGAGTCACTATTGAATCTAGAACAGAAAAGTGAGATGGTCACAGCCATCAGTGTAGAAGTGTTCCCAGGAGTTTTAAAAACTGAGCAAAAGCACATAGGAAAATGGAGGGAAGCGATCGAGGCGGAAATGAACATCCGACACAGTGAAACTTATCGTAGACCATCAGGAGCACGATATTTGGTGGGATCGACATTAGCTCCAATGTGCAAGAGCAGATACCCGGTGTATTTTGTAGCTGTGGATGTAAAGAGTACGAGAACGATTGTGGATCAAGCCTTCTCAGTGCCAAAGTGTGTGAGACTAACGAGAATGTCGGAAAAATAATACGAGTTACTGTGTAAAATGTTCTCAGCAGTTCCAGAGAGAAAGAAGGAGGAGTTGGAATCGATACTGGGAAGGAAGTTCATGTGATACGTGAGTGGGAACTTTAGTGATTTTGAGAGACAGAAACAGAGAGGATCAACCGTTACAGATTACAATACAGTAGACGAGAATGATGAAATCCACCGAGTGATGATGGAAGTGGAACCATTACTGGAAGCTTCAGGAAAGCGTAATTGGAGGAGCATCATTTTGACACATAAACGAGTTTCTCTGCCACTGCTTGCTGCAGACCTGGTGGTATCCCGAGCGTAGTAATCTGGTGTTGATCTGGGACTCTGGAGAGCTGCTCTCCATGGTTTTACCAGACTCATCACGGCCCATAACAATAGTGATAGTGGAAGTTATGATGGCGATAAGGTGGCTGGAGGCTCAAGTGAGAGAGAACAATAGACAGGAGGCGCCAACGAGAGAACAATTGCAGAAATTGGATTGTCTAAAAGATTTAGATCTTTTTGAGACCATGTGCAAGATTCTGAACAGTCCGATGGAAGTAAAAAAGATATGGACAAGAAGACGACTGATGCCATGGTTTAGAGCCATCATGACTGCATGGTTGTACGAATATGACAAAAAGCACTTGTCGAAGCACGACAGAGTGTACAGTGGGTATCGGGTATCGGCTGGACATTGCGGCAGGAGCTTTCAAGCGAGCTTCCGTGACTCATCAAAATGCAGTGACCACCGCGGTGAAGAGAATTTCCAGGACACGTGAACGTAGTGGAAAAGAAAAAGAAGAGATGTTGAAGGAAGATTTGGAGAGAAACATGACGTTGTGTCTCCACAACAGCTTCTGCCGGAACAGAGAATCTAACGTGGATCCCCTACCTTGTTGTAAACAGAGGGTAGAAGAGCAGAAGTGTTGGAGGACTGCTTCCAACAGCGTCAGAATAGCTATTGATGTGTTGCAAGACACAGAAACTGAAAGTGCAGAGTCAATCACGCAGGAGGAGATGGAGCATTGACAAATGGCCGAAAAACAGGATGCAAAAAGAAAAAAAATTAGAAGAATTTAGAAGTTTTAGAACTTCTAAACGACGAAAAAAGAAGAAACAAAGAAGTGACGAAAGAGAAGAAGTTAAAACTCAGAATTGTTTTATGTGTGTGACGAAAACTCAAGTGAGAAACTAAGCAACCAAAATTGAAACATTTAGTTGAGTTTTGAGCATTAAAGAATTTGTTGCATTTATTAATTTGCATTATGATTTTAGTTAGTGGCTTTAGAGAGACTTACTATTTATTTAGAAAGGCTTGAGTAAAGAGTATATTTAAATATTCCAGCCTGCATGACTGTTTTTAATCAACTAGGAAAACTGATCGCTTTGTGGGGACATGAAAAGCTTGGGTAATCTCTTGAAGAGGGAGATTGTTTCATTGTTCTTTCTAACCACAGAGTTCCTTAATTTTAATATTCAGGACCTTAACAACTAAAATTTCCGAAGGGAAGAAGCATAGTAGGATAATTTTAGCTAGTTGGTTGGCAGGACTGTCCTGCAAACTAATACCTTTTAAAACCTAGGAGAAAATATTTTAAATCAGGGCATTGACGTTGGAAGTCAGAAAAGAAATGTTTTATCTTAAGTCATATCCTCAAAGTGCAGATTAGTGAAAGAATTTGAAAGGCTATAGCAATGTAGTATGATGCCATTTATATCCTGCAGTGAGTCGATATGACGCGGATAAAAGTAATTTCGTGCATTTTGTAAATTCTGTTCGACGACACTGTACCAATTTTACGAACAATGGGAGATTCAATGGGGACATTGACCGGGCTGTCCGTGGAGTATGTGACATTCGACCAGAATGGACAAAAATGCAAATTCAACAGATTCGAAATTTTAGCAGCTAACTTTCCGAATTGACGGTTTTAAGAGATTAACAACGTTATTGGGAAGATTAGACGGTGAAGGTCAAGATATTCTCGTAATATGAAATTTTAAAAATTCGAAGTGATGACGTAATAATTCTGAGAAGCGTCAAAAACGACCATTTTAGAAGAAAAACAGAATAAAATCAGAACAACAGTAGTTGCGACGACGACAACAACAAGAAAATTGAGAATCAGAATCGGAGAAAAGCAGAAGTAGCAGAGACCGTTCCGAATTGCAACTAGTGTGTCGCTACAATAGTTGCAAGGCCATTGCAAACAACGGTGAAGGGTGGAAAACCAGCCCTCCGGGAGGAAGATAGGGGTCTTATTTCCCCGGATTCAAGAATCCGGAGGGGTCTCGGGACTGGAACTTATATCATTTTATACAAACTTTTAGCTTACCGGTTATGTCTTGAATTGAATTTAATTAACATATGAATTCATTTTGCAAGGATGAGAAGCTAGGAGTTGGGGGAAAGGGTTGATCCATCTTCGATGGAGATGATGATTTTTATCTACTGAACAAAAACAATAGTAATATAATGAGTAGTAGTAGCTCTGATTTTAGGAGTGACCTCGTGGTCTGGGGATACTGAGACCCAGCCATGAGCTCACTATTTCTGCATGTAATTAAGTTAATCTGAGTGTTTTGACCGAAGCCGAAAGCAGTAACGTTTTTGTCGACCCGATGTTAGAAAGACCACCAAAAGGACTGGCTTTGGTAGAGACGGTGAAAAGCATGTAGAGCTTAATTTAGACGCTGCCCAGTCGTTTTATAGCTAAGCTTTATTTTCCGTTGATATGTACTTCCGGGCAAATGTTACAGATAGCGCAAATTTGAAGCTTTTCTATAGGAGCCATTCACATGCAAATCTGAAACATAACATTGAAACACTTGAAACAAATTTTCTTTGAGCAAAACAGTTCGCGAAAAAATTGATCTTCATTTAAACAAGTTATTGAAGCTACGAAAACTTGAATTACTTCATTTTTGTTTGGACCAAAACCTTTTGTTCAGTCGAAAAAATTGAAGGTTTCTAGAAAACTAAGTCAGTCATGAAACTGTGAGATAACTTGCCAAGCGAATCCGTTCTGAAAAAACTTTTCATAGCAAGCGATTCAAGCTTCAAAACTTTGAAAAAATTCAAGTTATTTCATGAAGGTAATCAATTTACACAAAGTTAAAGTTTTTTAAAGCAAAATATACAACCTATAAAAATAATTTCAGTTGCAAAGAAGTCAATTTTTCAGTCAGCAAGCTATTCAAGCTATTTAACATTGCCAAATTTCAAGTTGTTTCATAAAGCACATCAGCTAGCAAAAAGTTTTCCTTATAAAGCTATCTAAGCTTCAAAACATTGAAATGTTTGAAAGGGAACCAATCAGTTTAAGAAAAATTTGAGCCTTTTGAGCCTGTGAAAAGTTATTGCGTTGGCCGAATCGGTTCGCAAAAATTTTGATTTTTTCTCTGCAACTTGTTGAAGCTACGAAGTTTCGAAATAATGAGTATTTTTTCATACACTGAATCGGTTCGCATTACGCTTTCTACGCAAGCTATTCCAGCTATGAATCTATAAAATACTTCTACTTGTCTCAGACGGCTCGGTTCACAAAAAAATGAGACATTTTCTCTAAGCAAGCTATTCAAGCCCTAAATTGATGAAGTATTAAGTTTATAATCTAATAAGTTCATCTAAAATACGTAGTTTTGCAAACACTTATTAAGATTATAGTAAGTATTAGCAAAACGACGTTTAATAAATGAACTTTTCAATTCTTTCCAATATATTTCACCATAATTCAATTGGCCTGGGATCTTCTTAAAATGATCAAGAGAATTTTCTTAGATCCTATCTTAGTTGTTGTACTGCTCGTAGACTCAATAACGCTAACATATTTGATTGGGGTGTTTTTGGATAGCAGATTGCTTTTCCTAACTACACTTCAATCAAGTATATCACGGTGAGACAGTTTGATGCAGAAGAGCTTTGCAGTTCGAGGATAGTAAATTTCCAGATTGTGAAAACAAAAGTAAACGAGCTGAATTTTCAAGTTCTCTAATGCATATTTCTAGATTTTTTCCACTCGAGAGTGAAATCGTATCAACTGCATATCGTATAACTTGGCAATTAGTGGTCGTTTTAATGTCATTAATATATAGATTAAAAAGAAGAAGCGCTAGGGTGGTTCCTTGTGTCACGCCTCTATTCACCACAATCTAATCGGATTCAGCATCTTTTATCGCAACTTTTCGATACTTGTTAGTTAAGTAGCTATTTATAAGATTAATTGAAGACCTCTCGAAACCTATATTTTGTAGTTTTTTTAAAATAAAAGTTGATAACCCATTGAATCAAAGTTTTTCATAGGTCTAGTAGTGTGGCTGTTACAAACTCATCTTCATCATTTATAGCTCAATTTTTTCAGTCAAATATAATAATATCCTTGATTGATAAATTTTTCCTGAGATCCATATGAGTAGGAGTACGAATATTAGTCCGACTTGGATCTTCCATAATTTCAATTACCTTTTATTTTCAAATACCTTGACTTGACCCGAGTAATTGATATTGGTCTGTAATTTAGTGGATCTTAAGTGCATCGTTTTTAATGCTGAGGGGTAATATTCGGCAGTTTAAGTTGATGTGGAAAACTTTTGTTTTTATGCCTTCTTTGATTAAAAGACTATCTGGTTGCGATAGCTCATAAGCTACTTCTTTGAGTGCAGGAGCTGAAATAGAAGAAGGACACAGAGGTTTCATTTTACTCGAGGCAACAAGACCATTTTTACGTTCATATGATGTAACAAAACGGAAAAAAAAGAATTTTTTAGTGTTACCGGGGTCGGGATAATTTTATAAGATTTTCGTGGGAAAACAAATTCGCCAATTTTACTGAGTTTCTGATTGAGAAGGTTCGGAAAATTTTAAGCCTCATCTACGACATCTTCAAAACAATTCCTGAGACATTCTATATTGACTGATGTCCTTTTAATGCTCCTTATTTTTTTGATAAGGTTCAACTTAGACCTTTCGAGGCATGCTGAATCAATTAACTGTTTGCGAACCTTCTCAAAGTCATTGAGAGAGCTTTTACTTGAAGCAGCGTTCATTTCCTGGATTTTGTTGAAACCAATTGAGTTCAAGTAATTATCTTTTTTCTTAATCGGTTATTTCATTTGTTTTGACAATCATTTAGATACCAGGGAAAACAACTGTTTGTTATGAAGTATAAAAATTTGCTTCAATGGAGCGTGCATTTTGATAATACAGCTGAAAGTTTTTTCGACTTAAGAATACATATTGTTGGGACAGGTTATTTTGTTCAAAAACCAACAATTTTGTTTGTTCACATCCTCTCTGTAACTTTTTGACCATAATGCGTTTTATCAAAAACATATTTTATCTTGGATTTCTGTTTTCCATTCAAATGTGTACAAAAAATTGCAATAGTGGTGAAATTGTCACTCGTGTTGGGAAATCGAAGACATGGGAACACAGCAAGCGTAAAGGTTTATCAGCTATAATGTAGTTAATTATACTTACGTCGTTGTCGCAGTATCGAGTGGGAGGCAACTTATTGAGCACTTCAGCTCCGCAAGGGCATAAAATGGTATCTAAAATCTATTTCTCTGATTTGGTTAAGTAATTTAAGTCAAGGTCTCCCATTATGATAATTTTTGATTGAGAAATTGATGCCACGTCAATCGATTTTGCCAAATCTTGAAGAAGGTATTGTTCATCTGTTTATGCGGAAAGTATGATAATTTAAATCAGAAGAAATATTTGATCAAAATGTGGCTTACTTCGGTCCATAAAAATTCAAACTTCGAGTTCAATGAGATAAGATCATTTCTTACTCTCAATATGAAATAATTCGGAACTAGAGTAGGAAGGCCGCCACCTTTTGCTGTTTTTCTATCTCAAAGTTTTATCTAGAAACTGTTTTCATCAGGATAACGAAGTTTTGAAGTGTCCTTATCAGTTAGCGGGTTTTCGGTTAAACCGTTTATACAATTTTTCCCAATATCAATGACCAGCTTTTTGAACTGATGATGTTTGCTTGCAATGCTTCTGCAATTTGATTGAAAAAGTTTTAGTTTTTTGTCCAGGATATTATTACAGCGTTCAAAAATTTTCCAATATGAATCGGGACCAGGATTACATTTTATGTCACCTGATAGAAGTATTTAGGTATAAAGCAAAAGGCTAGTCAATCCCTCAAAAAGGAAAATCAATTTGCATTTAAGGCGAATACTTATTCTTAAGTTCTTCTTGCTTTGAGTCTAATGGTGGGGGGAAATTAAGAGCCATTATTAGTCCGATAAGTGACAGCATAAAACACAAACGTGGAGTAAACTTAATATTTAAACTAAATAAAAAAAATAGCGGGTAACTTTCAAGTAACAGTCTCAGTAGTAGCTTTGGTATTCGCGATTATTTGGACGACGACTAAAGCTTGAATTATGGTTGTTATGCAAAGTGTGTGCATTTTGTTGGGCAGTGTATGGCTGAGTTTTAAATCCCCACTAGTAGCGCTGAAATTTTTGTTTTGATTTCAATGAAGACTTTGATGCATCTGTGAACCCATTCGAGGTTTTCAACACGACCCACCGGAGAGCATTCCGCAGTGTTGGCTACCCATTTATATAATTTAGATGTTTTTTTTCATAGTACAGAAATAGTTTTAGCCGGTTGTTCGTCTGTTTATGCGGACAGTATGATAAGTTAAATAAGAAGAAATTTTTGACCAATTCGAGGCTTACTTCTAAGGACATCCTTGAAGCTGCAATAATTTGCTCTTAAAATACTGCTGCTTAATCCATGTGACTTAAAACTTCACAATGAAGCAAAGCACCAACGAAAAGGTGGGAAGAAGTGAGTGCACGCAAAACTTAGCTTCGAAGAGCATTCAAGTTTGAATGCATGCAAAATATCTCTGCTTTTTCAGATGAAGCAGGCCGCGCCATTCATCTCCGGTCACAATTTTCGCTACCTAATCAGAGTCGCTATTTCACACAATAGACACACAATTTTGGGGACCGATATTCCCACGTGGACGTGAAGTTTTAAAGTGGGCACCTGGGTTGTCTCTTTCGGTTTCTTACACAGGGAAGTCTGAGTCGCTGTCCCTTGGCAGTTCCACTGAATTCGTCAACGCCTGTGTCTGTGTTTTCTACGGTGGAAACATCTCTGGTTTCAAAATTGGTCCATCTTCATGGGCTGATCCGGACGTGCTATGAATGGTTGCCGGAGTCGATGGTGCCGGTATTATTGAGATGGGGCACAGATTTGTGTCATGGTGTGATACTCTTTCCGCTTCACCTAAGTCTAATAATTCGACTTTAATATTAGGATTTGAGTTTCCATCCTTTAGATTGTTTCCCTCGGCTTGCTGTCCAGTGTGTTCCATGTTGTTAATGAAAAGTTCTCTACCAACATTTCTACAAGGAAATCATCCAATAGTGCACTCCCAATCGGTCAAATCCGAAAGCTGAAAAAGTACGAAAAAGGATTCATCTTCCTTCAGATAACCTTTAGGCGGGGTCTTGGTCTTCTGACTCTGATAGCTTGATTTGTCAGTTAAGATAATGAAATGTGAGAAGAGATCAAAATTTGAAATGAAAATTTTAATTGCATTTGGAAATTAATTCGGGACAACAAGTGTATGTCAAACATACTTCCACCTCATCACAAACTGCTATCAGTGAAATTGACCAAAAATTTAGATAATTTCAAACTTTTTCCGAAAGTTAACGAAAGGTTGTCATTGTGTAATCATCGTTAAATAGTAAAAAAGAAAGTCTTAAATTTTATTTTCCTTTTTCTGTAAATCAGTATGTTATCCGAAGTTTTACTTTTTTGTTGTTTTTTTTATAACTGATCTTTTGAAAAAAAGAATTTCATTGTCATTGTCTCGATGTCTTTCAGTAAAGAATACCTTTCATGTTCCAGGGTTTTCTTCAATTTCAAAGTTTCTTACTTACTTATTCCATAAGCTGGCAGTCGTTTGCTTTTAGTTCTCCAAAACTACAAAATAATTTCAACCAAGAAGCTTGGAAATAGGTAGAACGTTACTCAAGTCGGACGATTAAACAAAATTGCAAATCGCAGAATAATTTTATTGCCAAACTGAGCTGTTTTTTCAATTGAAATGAAGGCCTGGATGAAGTTCTGCTTAGGAGAAGTGCTGGCTGGTGAAGATGACTAAATACAAGTGCAGTTTTTGTCAGAATTCTGGACTTGACTGCCAAACTTAGTTGTTTTTTCAATTGAAATGAAGGCCTGGATGAAGTTCTGTTAGGAAAAGTGCTGGCTGGTGAAGATGACTAAATACAAGTGCAATCTTTGTCAGAATTCTTGACTCGATTGGAAGTGGTTTTTCTACTGCAATGTGTGTGTGATAGAAAAAGGATTAAATTTCATAAATATGCCAAAAAAAAATTGATATCCGCACATCACAGAAAAAAAATATTTGATTGAATAGGGTGAAATAATTAGGAAAAATAAAGGACAATTTGCAAAATAAATTAAAATACATGAAACAGAATTCACGCCGGCGCAACTTTATGTTTCATTCTATTTTTTGCTTAATTCCACCAGATCCCGAGTTTCTTTTAAGTTTAGTTGTTTTAAAGTCGAAATTTTGAATGATTTTTCGAGTTAGTTTTGTTTTGTAGCTCCGTTACGAAAAAATGTTTGGCGGAGAAATGCTGTTGAGGTATGGTTTCCAAAAATGATCCTAAAAATTTTCTCACTGATATTTCTTTTGCTCTATCAAGCTGGTTTTCGTCACCATAAGCTTCTTAATCACCTCTAATGTATGCGTGTAAATGTGTCGCCCCTACTGTATTACCTCTAGTCTCTAATATATCAAAGGGTTTTCGTGCTAGTTATAATTTCTTGACTTCTATTAAGATACGACGATGTGTTCCAGGATCGGAAAATACTTCTTTTTTTTGCCTAGTTCAGCTGCTTTTTCAATGAACTTACGAGCGACTTGTTTATACTACAGAAAAAAATAGACGAGTAATCAAAACTACTAGTAACAAGGCGTTAGAGAATTTCTTTCGAGTCTCGGGTAATTACTTTTGTTCTGCTGCTACTTTTTGCTGACTGTCAGTAGTAAACAATTGTTGGCATACTCTTTTAATTTAGTTTCATTATGAACGTGAACTCCAAAATCTTTAACGTAAAAATTGAATGGAAGCGGGCCCATGATGTTTCAATTCCACAAGCTTTTTTCTTAAAACCATTTCAATCTCTCCTTGTGATGTTACAAAATAATCGAGAAACACTCCAAGGTATTTCATTTCCATTTTTCTTCAAATAGATTTTATTTAACTAATTTATGAAGTTTTCCCTTTGTTTTTTTCAGTTTTTTTCCGGAAATTGATGAGTTTTTTTTCTGGCAATGGAATGGAGTTCAAGGGAATGGGATCAAAAGTACTGTGATATTTTTTAGAGCTTTTTTGCAAATTTGAAAGTGCAGGACTCACATCAAGGTATACACAGAGGAGTAATTTGTCGTTGATATATTGTACTACTTCACCATAGTCAGGTAGTTAAATATTTAGACCGTTGATATAGAGATCAAAAAACATTAATATCAGAAAATCACTCAGTGAGACCCCTGATGTGGTGTAATCCATATTTTTTGGGATTTTTTCACAAGTTAGAAAGTGGCAGACTTACATCATGGTAATGGTATTCACA
>NW_026971586.1:0-39954 GCF_963678635.1 Symsagittifera roscoffensis | reverse complement strand
CGTGTCGGTCCTCCAGTGTAATTAGATCTATTTTATCGATATTTAGACGAAATTTAGATAACAAAACGTTCTCAACATGGCTGTGTTTCCATGGTTCATTTTTGCCGCAAAAATGTGACTTTTGCAATTTTAATTCTTCAAGTGAAGTTTCACAAACATTGATGAGTTTATTGTAGCTTTTTGTGTTTTTTGAGTTGAAACAAAGGGAAAATTTCGAAAGCATAACACTCAGAAACAAAAATTGTTGGTGGGTTCGACTTCCAAACGTAAAAATTTTCGAGACTTTGTGACAAGAATCCGAACATTTTAAGAGCAAATCGGACGCATCTTTCCTTAAAATTCTTGCTTGATCCAGACGACCGAATTTTAAATGCTGGTTATATTCCCGGAAAATTATGTCATAGAACTTAGAGTAGAATATAAACCGGTCGTAATCGTTGTAATCGTCTGCAATTTTTTCTAACTCGACTATCAAGTCTCTTAAATCTTTCCAAGAGTACTGACAGTTGTCAGAGTCGAGTTTTGTCTCGGGTGGAGCCGGTATTGGCAAAGACAGTTCGCAGTTGTCGTCTTTCTGCTCAGATAGGCATTTGGAGAAGTCACTTATGTCAAGCAGGGACTCTTTGGAGCAATTGAGTTCCACAACTATCGGATCCAAAAGTCGCTTCTCTAGTAGAACCGAACAAAATTTTTCAATGCAGTTCTCAATAATTACTATAAAACAAGAAATCTTTTGCTGGCGGAACCAATCCAGAGCTTCCTTCGAATAAGCTTTTGCCATGTTTGAGAAGGTTATTACGCTTTTGCTTTCAATAAAATTTTCCCCATTTTCCAATTCGTAACTTTTTCCTCCATTCGGTAGCTTCCAATGAGCTTTTTCTTCAAATTTCAAACAGTCCAATCCTGAAATAGTCCCAATAACCACTGCAATGCTGGCTTGTTTGAAAAACATCCGCAGCATAGACGTTATATAATTAGCAAGATCACTTCGCACGGCAGGAAAACTCCGGATGTGTCTTGTAAATAAAGAGGCTTTCCATTCAAATACGAGCGAAAATTTTTGGTTCCATTTTTTCATAAATAGTTTGTTGAAACTTTTGCTGGGTTCTTTTTTGAATGTTTTTTACTTTATCAATAGCTCAAGATTTAAAAAACTTGGATAAAAATGATCTTGAGGTTTTATAACTCTAGAAAGCAGCCTAAGATTGCTACCAAAAATTTTGATTTGCTAACATAGATTTGGCTTATTTCGTGGTATTTCTTATTCATTCTTGTTCAAGTCGACCAAATGAGTTTTCTTCGTTCTCTCAATGTGCTAAATTTTTGTAGTTTGCCAAATTCGCCATGCACTTTTTTTTATTGTTCAGATAATGAAGACATCTTTTTTTAGCGCAGTTAGGGTTCAAAACTCGCATATCTGAAAGAAAAGCATTGTGCCATATCAACTCTCATCCATAACAACTATTATTTCGTGCCATTTTTTCACCAACGCAGCCAGAAAAAATGAATTTTTACCCGTTTTTAAATTACAGCTCTCATAAAATTTGAAATAACCACTGAAAACTCCATTGCCTTAAAACATCCCATTTTGTTTTCATTTGATCAAACTCGATTTCTGAAAAATTTCTGTTTTTTCTAGCTCTCTTAAAACGAATGGGAGATAAGAATTCAAAAACATCGCACGAGCAAACTTATGCCGCTGTGAAGTCCGAAGACAAGTTGAAAATTGATTTTGCAATTTCGTATGCTAAGCTTATACTTTTCATCATTGCACCATGCCCCCCCCCCCTAAATCCGCCCCTGATTGCACCCATTTATTTGATCTTTCCTATTTGTGCAGATTCCGCATAGCAACAAATGTCTCGCAAAAAATTTTTGTTACAAATATTGATTTGCTGATTCAGCGATAAGTTATTCAATTGATTCCACTTAATGTTTAGACCTTTTTTAATGACTTGTCTTTAGAATCCAGAATTTTAGACGCACTAAAACAACGCGCATCCAGTAAACAGTTTGGCCTCATAATTTTTCTTTTTTTTCAATACTTGTCTTTCAACAATTCTTCAAAAAAAGTTACCAGAAAAACTTGTGTTGTCGTTCAAACTAACTTAAAATAAAACTTACAGTCGACATATCAATTAATGAGAAAACAATTTTAGAGAAAGATGGAAGCAGGCCAGGCAAAAGGCAAAAACATATTCAACTCAAATAGAAGAGAATGCATGATGCGAGAGCGAAAATTTACCGTCTATGAAAAATCCAAGGCGCTAAGCTAATATCAAGCCCTCAAAAAAACGCTTATAGGAGATGTGAAATTGACTACAGTGAAACTCCAGAAGCAATCGACCATTTGATTCTTCTGTCTGGCATACTACTGAAGGTCACAAAACCAAGTCCAACTGTGATATGCGTTGCGATATCAAATTGAAAACAAGTTGGAATTCAATAATGTATTCTGAAGATTGAATTTAGATTTTTTCTTTTCTTTGTTTTCTTATGTACTGAGAGATAGATCATTGTTAAGTACTCTGAATCTCTCACTTAGTCTCAGTGTCATCACTTATGTATGACCTTGAGCGTACCATAAAATAATGATTTAACACCAGAGGTTGGCTGTACATACGTATAATAAATACTGCTACTGCAGTAGCGGTATGACACACCCCCCTCGGTGAAGGAAATAAATTATACAACATCAGTAGGATAATTTATTTAAAAGAGTTCAATTTACTCAGTTCGGAAGAAAGTCTTTTTAGATGAATGACAATTTTTTTTTTTGGATTATGTAACTTTCAGTTTTCCTCCAGCTCAATTTCCCAACTCGGGTTCCAATCTACTCCTTCATCTAAAGTAGCATATCCGAATTTTCGCATAAATAAATGTCTTTCGAGTCGTCGCACTTTTGATTCCAAAGGTCTGTCGTCCCTATCTTTGAAATCTCTCAGTTGGTTTCTGTATTCTTTAAGTGCCTCCTTTAAAAGACCTCTTCCTGTAAGATTTTCGGATATTTCTTTGATTGAATGCTTTATCGGATCTCCGAATCGTTTTGGTTCTTTGTTTTTTGTTTGTCTTGAACTTCGTCGAATACCTGACTCTTTCGCACTTGATTCGTCCGAGAATCCTTGTGGTGGTTCGAAGTTTGTATCCAATTCTGAGCCTTTTTGAGGATTTTCTCTAAGTTCATCCGCAACTCGCTGCACTCCTCTTTTTAACAATTGGTCCGCGTACTTTTCCCAGTCAGACGGTGCCAAATTTCTATTGTGAAAAGTCTCCACTATATCTTCAAGAGGGGTGTGCGCGTCAATGCCCTTCAGTTTCGGACGCTGTTTGGTTTTCGGCGTAGAGCTCGACTGGATTTTGGTATCTGCTGTGACCGAATCCGGCTTAGATATTGCTTGCTCTTGTTCCGAGTTGACTGCAGTCGCAGTTTGGTTTGCGTTTGTCCCCTGTTGTTGCTTGCTTCGGCCTTTCTTCTCTTTTCCGCTCTTTTCCGGCTTGTTCGTGGTTGTTTCCTCTGATGATTTTGGTCCCGCCAAATTTGGTTTTGCTCTTTTTATAGCAAGATTCAGTCCTCCCCCGGCTTCTGTGTCCTTAGAAGTGACTATTATTTGGCTCTTTTGAAAGCGCTCTATTGGGTTCATTTCATTTGCAATTTCCATTTCTCCTTGGAGTTCGTCCTCCGATTCCAGCTCCTCTAGTAGTTCTGGAGAACTGACTCGCTTGAACTTTTTTGTAGGTTCCGACGATGGACTTTTACTTGTGCTTCTCTGTTTTTCTTGTGTAAGTACGGTTTTTGATTGAGCTATGTCCGATTTTCTATAGATCGAACCGGCCGATGTCTTAATTGTTGATTCCGTTTCTGAAGCTATTTTCCCCTTTAGTGGTCTGGTTAGGGCTTGTCCGCTTTTCCTTAGAGGGTCCTTTCTAAGTATTGTCTTGGGTGGTGACTTGCATTGGTTTTCTACTTTATCTTCCACAAATCCTTTTTCCCAAGAGTAAATCATTTCTTTTCGAAGATCGGGATTGAGTTGACCTGTCTCGTCCACTAATTTCCTCATGTCATTTTTAGCTGCGTCCCTTCTTTCGCAGTTCCATCGGGCGTTTGCCTCCAACAATTCCTTTAGGGCTTTGGCTCTTTCTTTGTCTCTGTCCGATGTTAGCTGCTGCTTGTGCAGTGGGCTTGTATCCCTGCTCAGTTGTCCCTTGCGCACTATCTTGAGATTCTCTCTCGACTGGTCAATCCTCCGTTTCATTTGAGACGCAGTCAGTGCTGAGCGTTCCAAGTGTTGTTTGTCTAAAGAATCAGAATTTTTTAAAAACCTATCCCTCACAATTTTAAATTCTGTTTTTGGTAGTCTGCCGAAATGTGCTTGGAACGGGGATACTTGAATTGTTTTCTGCTTGTTCCATCGTAAATCTCGCATTATAATACTGAGACATAATTTGATTGATTTATTATTTTCAGCGAGCATCATCACTCCCAGTATTCTTTTTATTGTTTGAATTGTACGTTCAACCAACCCACAACCTCTGTGATCCCCCACCGGACAGAATTTTTGCTCGATATTGAGTTCCGAACAAATTTTTTTTAGAGTTTTTCCCTTAAAGCCTGAAAATTGATCCGAACGAATTGATTCAGGGACTCCATGTCTGTCGATATATGATCTCAAGAATTTTACTGTGTTCTTTCCGCTTGTGGATTTTGTAACCTTCACTGATGGAAATTTTGAGAATCGATCAATAGCTACTAAAAGATAGATTTTTTTTCCTTTTTGATTTTCTATAGGCCCCGCGTAGTCTAGTTGTACCTCCTGTCCCGGCTGCGTGAGCAGTGGTAGTGGTTTTGACGAATTTTTCGAAATAAGGTATTTTACATTCTTACCATATCTGGTACAACTACGGCACTCCTCTGCCAAATTCACGATGTCCTTAGTCATGTGTGGCCACCACAGATATTGCGCTGCTCCCAACATCGCTTCCTGTCCTGGGTGTCCCCGATGTATTCGTTTGAGGACAGCTTGTCGTAGTTGAACTGGTACTGCTAGCCGATTATTCACCAAGATGCAGTCGTCCTGAACTGCCATCTGCGACCACAACGGATTTGTATAGGGTCCCATCAATTCGAATCCTTGTTTGTCCCCTCTCTCTACCACTCTCCTGAGGCGGTCCATCCACGTGTCTTCTGTGGTCAGTTCTGCTAGTAAGTTTTTGTCGAACAGTTTTGCGAGGTTGTCCAGAGTCTCTATTTGTTGCTGCTTTTGCAGTCTTGATTTTCCTAGACCCTTTGGCGGTTGAATTGAGCACACTTCCTCCTCACTCTCTGCCTCTTCTGTGGTTGTTAGGTCGACTTCTATTACATTCACCTCACTGAGTTTTCGTTCTGTCGATGCGATCGGTTTTGACGATGTTGGACTTGATTCGTCTTCCAAATTGTCCCTGACTTCTTTAGTATCGGCCACCAGTTCTCGATTTTCCTGAACATTGTTTTCTCCGCCTATTAACTGCCAGAATGAGAGCAGTCTTTGGTCCGCTATTCGTTGTTGTTCTGGTTCCAGCGACCATTTTACTCGTTGTGCTTGACGTGTTTCGCTGTCTGAGCTGTCCCTATAGTTTCTGCCTCCTCGTATAATCTTTCTCGTACGTTGGACTGTCTCTGTGATCTCCTCCTCTCCCGAGAGTTCGTTATTGGTGGAAAAAGATCGGTTCCACTTTGGGTCCATTAGGCTTTCTTCACGCTCCTCATTCCGCCAATTTTGTGGTGAGCTGGACCACCAGTCGTATGTTCTGTTTGCATTTTCTGACATCTCGATTCTTGAGTCTGTTTTTTCTATTTTTTTCGGTACTGGTCGTTTTTTTTATTTTGCAATTATTTAAGACTGACTGTTTGCTGGGTTGATTTGACGAAAAAGTGATTTGTTTCTGTTGAACTGTTGTGTTCAGCTGTTTTTGCAGTCGTGGAAACTGTTTTCTCTCGTTCCGGTCGAGCTTTGTTCGGTTTTGACCGTTTTGGTTGCTATAGCAACCATTTTTTGATGACTGTTTCCTAACATTCCTTCTAGAACATTCTAGAACGTTTTCGTTCCGGTTGAGCGACCTTGAATCTTTAAGCCTACTGTTCCAGCAGTCGAACGCTTCATGAAAAGATGTTATTGTCGCTACTACAAACTTTTCGTCTAATTCTGATTCGGGCCAGGGATCATTGAAAGGATCACGCGATAAATAATCAACTATGCCCATGTCCCTCCCCGGAATGTGAACTATGTTGAACTGATACGACAGTAACCGGTCAACCCACCGGGTTAAGCGTGATTGGTAGGTCTTGTTCGATTGATTAACATCCAATGCTGTTGTAAGCGCTTTATGGTCAGTTGCGATGGTAAATTGTTTCCCCAGAAGGTAGTGTTTATATCTATCTACTGCCCAAACAACTGCAAATAATTCCAACTCATTTGTTGAATATTTTTTTTCTTGAGCATTTAAGTATCGGGATGCGAACGAAATTGGGACCCACAGCCCTTCATCATTTTGTTGTTCTAAAGTGGACCCTAGTCCATCATGGCTAGCATCGCATTTAACTCGTGTTTCACGATTTGCTTCGTAATAATGCACTTTCGTAATATTCGCCACAGCTCCTTTTATATCATTAAATGCTTCTGTGTGAACATCCTCCCACTCGAATTTTTTCACCGGGAGTTTCATGTTTTTTAACTTTTTCTTTTGATTTTCTTCTTTAAGAAGAGGTCTTAATTTTTCTGTCAGACTTGCTACGTTAGGTATAAATTTAGCTAAATGATTTATGCTTCCTAGAAATGACCTTAGTTGTTTTAGGGATTTCGGCGGGTTCAAGTTTACTACCGCTTCCGTTTTAGTGATCTTCGGTCTAACCCCTTCTTCTGAGAGATGATGACCCAACCAATTCACTTCTTTCATGAAAAATTCACATTTTGATAGTTTCAGTGCCAAGTTTTCCGCATCAAATTTCTTTAATACTGCTTCTACTAGGTTGGCATGTTCGATTTCACTTCCCTTTGACACAATAAGTATGTCATCCAGAAAACAGAACGTGTTTTTAGCGTGATTGATGGTTCTATCCATAGCCTTTTGAAATTCAGCTGGCATATCTGCTAGTCCGTAGAATCCTGTCAAGAATCTGTAAGTTCCAGTTGCTTTTCCGCCCACAATGTTAAAGTTGCATTGCCTAGCTGTATCCGCAGCCAATTTTAGTTGACTGTACGCATATTTCAAATCTAACACCGAAAAATATAGCGTACCCTTTTTGTTTTCAGTTACAATCTGGCTTACCCCATCAATAAGTTCATCTACATTCGGCATTTGGTATTTGTTTTTGAACAATTGTCTATTGATTGGTTTTGCGTCCATTGCCAATTTTTTTGAGTCGTCCTTCTTTACTGTTATCACAATCGGGGCGATAAAGCAATCACTTGTACACTTATCAAGTTTTGTTATATGATCTTCTGTCAATAACTTCTCGATTTCTTTTTCGACTTTATCTTGTATATGAATTGGGATTCTTCTCCCCTTTTCTTGTATCGGACATAGTGGGTATTTGAATTTTGAACTGACGATGTGGTTTTTAGAAATGCCTTGCCTTTCAAATAAGTTCTTAAATTTATTTAAAAATTTTTCTTTCCAACCTTCCGACTGCTCGCACATGAGCACGTCAAACCTTGTGAGTTCTTTTGGCGCTGTTCTTTGTGTAGTCACTATTCCCACTTGTCCTTGCAAGTCTAATCCCATGATGCATCTAGTTTTTCGTTCTGATACCAGAAAGGTTGCACCCTTAACCTCCCAGCCCGCTGACCTCAGATTGGTTTTTAGGGCTCCCAGGATACTGATCGGTTGTTTGTTGTAGTCCACAAATTTGGTTTGTAAGTTCAATTTGTCGGACGGTATGAATCTCACTTTGTTTGATTTTTCCATGATTTCTTTCGTCGTTGCCCAGTTAAGAAATGAAACAGGACTACCAGTATCCACTGTTAGTTGAATAATATGGTTATCTATTCGTACCATAGCCTTTAGTGACTTCACGCGGTTCAATGTTGGGTCTCGAATAGAGTCTATTTTCTGAACTCTAACCACTTTTCCGTTTGTTTCTTTTCTCATCCCATTGATTCGATCTTTCACATATTTTGAAACTCGCTCATTTTCCGGTTGTTGAGTTTGTATCAACATGACTTCAAATTCACTACATGACCCAACACCTTCACTGATCTGGTCGCATTCCACTATCGATTCTTCCGAATCTTCCGCAATTTCACTTACTTGTTGTGATCTGCACATTTTAGCAAAATGATTTGGTTTATCACAATTTTTACAGTCCTTTCCCATCGCTGGACAATTTTTTAGGTGTCCTTGTTCAAACGTCCTTCCACATCTATTACATGGTTTTGTTTTCGTGTTTTGATTTTTGTTATTATTCTGTCTGTTATTATTTTCGCTTCTATTTGGAGTTTTGGTTCCCCCCCCCCCCACATTTCGAACTGCCATTACAGGTTCCTGTTTTATCCTTACACCCACATTTCGAACTGCCATTACAGGTTCCTGTTTTATCCTTACAGCCGCAGCATTAGTCTTTTGAAATGCCATTGTGGTTAACTTGCTAAGTTCGAATTTTATAGCCCTTTTTAGAACTTCCTCTGGATCCAGAGTTTCGAATGTCAACGTGTCCTGTAATGTCATGTTCTTCATCTTCGAGATGAACAAGTCTCGCACTATTTCATTTTCCAATGTTCCTAGTTCTGATCGGGCTGCTTGAGCAGTTAACGCTGCGTGGAATGATTCTAGAGATTCTCCAGATTCTTGCATTCTCGTAAATAACTTGTATCTCTCGTATGTTACACATTTCACTTTTTGAAACGAGACTTCTGCCAACTCTGTTATTTCTCTGAACGTCATTTTCGATATTTATGCGTGCGGATTCTTTTGTAGGAATCTTTTCTTTCCCTCAGTGCCCAAAGATAGAAATAGTCGTGACACCAGTTTCTTTTGTACTTCGTTGTAGAAGACATTGTGTCCGACTCGTGGGCCTCTTGTTTTTTTCTCTTCGTTCTCCAATGCTACTCTGTCTCTTGCTAGTTTATCTCTAAGAATTCTAGCGTTCCTCGCATCTTCGTTCTCCCCATCCCTGGGCGTTTCCGGGCGTAGTGGTGGTTCCTCTAATATGTCTTTTGGTTCTTCCAAAATAATCTCTGGGTTCACATTTTCTTTGACCGTAACCGCCATGAGAAATTGTTCGAACCAAATTTTAAATTGCCACGGAGGGTCTAGATTCGCTGATGCCCAAAATACCGGGATTCCCATATCCGTTCTGTTGTCTTGAGCTGCGAATCCTGCTGGCTGCGCCATGTGATATGCGTTGCGATATCAAATTGAAAACAAGTTGGAATTCAATAATGTATTCTGAAAATTGAATTTAGATTTTTTCTTTTCTTTGTTTTCTTATGTACTGAGAGATAGATCATTGTTAAGTACTATGAATCTCTCACTTAGTCTCAATGTCATCACTTATGTATGACCTTGAGCGTACCATAAAATAATGATTTAACACCAGAGGTTGGCTGTACATACGTATAATAAATACTGCTACTGCAGTAGCGGTATGACACCAACCAAAAATTGATTTCATAACTGTTCAGTATTGACTAGAAATAATTTACGAATCTGATTAACAATCCCTTTTTTTTGTAAAAGGAGGGAAATAGTTATCAAGGTGCAAAACTCGTATAAGCTTACTTTTTCAGTTCATTTTTTACAGAGGGGGATTCGTTACATAGTTCCATAATTGAAAGGAAAACAGTTAAAGTTATCCTAATTTACTGTTTTGATATTGGAGCCGGTTAAATATCAAAGAAAACAATCACTGCCAGTTTAAAAAACTACAGGAAGCGGGTAATTGGTGCAAAAATTTTGATCGAACCAAGAATTTCGAGAAACCAGTAGAAACATATTTTTGGTAGTATTCATTCTTGTATATACATACAAACACATTTTTTATTAACCTCCCGGGTTGACCTCCATAGACGCTTATCATACAATTCCAAAAGCTAGGTCTATGAAAGAATACTAGTCATACAAACTTCATACAATTTGCTAAAATGGTGTCATCGACTTTTCGAAAAACTTTTCTCTTGTTTTGGCATAAATTTTGGTGTATCGTACTAAATAAAAAAGAAAAATTTTTTGTCAAAAAAAATGCTAATCATATAATTTCCATATATGGAAATTGTATGACTAGCCTTTTTTTTGATGGCGACAAGTGTTTTTGAAATTGCCACCAAAAATTTGTTTGTTTTTTTTCAACCGCAAAATGATTTTCGTACTAAAACAAATTTTTTTTGAAAAAAGAATTTGCATGCAAAATTTAATTTTTTGTGTGTATAACGTAGTCCTGGATTACTAATATTGGATTTTTTTCCTTTTCTCTTGATAACGTTTTTCAAAAAAGCTCAAGATTCCTCCTTTTTTGTATGGCATGTTATTGTATGCCTTGATCAATGTCTGGTAATTTAAAAAATCAAATTTTAGAAATAATCATCTTTGAAAATGTTTGCTAAAATTTAAAAGTTTGATATTTTGTTACATTATTTGAGTGAGACAGAATTAAGACATTGCAGGCTGTTCGCGAAGCAATTTTAATGCGAGAAGGCCAAACCTTTGGTGACTGCGTTTGTGTAACCAAGGTTTATGTCATTTGCGTTCGGTTTGGAACACTACCAAAAAAAAATTTGAGAAATTAAAATGTAAGAAATCAATATTTTTGGTTTATTGAAAAGTGTATGACTAGCTTTTTTCCATGTATGGAAATTGTATGACTAGCATTTTTGGTCAAACCGGGTTATTAAGGTGCTAGATTATCAAAATTTGAATGTTTTTCTACTTTTTAAAGCTTTTCATTATCACTTATAAATTTGATCGGCTTTAAGCAATCACAATACTGTAGACCCGATCAATTTGATTTTATTTTTCTAAAAATTTAGCTGATTTGTTGGTTAGTATTAACTTTTTCTACACTTTTTAGTAATTTAAATTGCGATTAACCTAACTTAAAATGAAAGGACTGACAAAAATAGAAAGCCTCACAAATTTTGAACTGCATAGGAAATTTCATCTTCTCCTAGAAGAGAGTTGAAGAAAGCTGTGTCAGCTGCAACTATGGCTAAGTTGGTCGTTGCACGAGTTACTGCCATGTGAAAGTTCTTCCTAAACTCTGCACGACTTGACGCCACCATTTTCTCCAGTAAAACAACTACCACTCCAAACTCGCTTCCTCGTATCACGTTAGTTGACTCTAAGTGAATCTTCGGTAAATTCCTGTATTCACTGTTATTGATCTCTTCGATGTTTAACTTGTAAGAAATGGAATGCAGCGAAACTTTCTTGGTCTTCAAAAGGGAAACAAAATTGACTTGGCTTTTTGGCGAAAGGAAATTGATAACAACAAGAATACTTGGCATGCCTTGAAGAATAAATGTCATAATTTTTTTAACACATCCCGTTATAAATGGTTCAGTTTTTGAATTAACAAAAATGATGTCGGGGGGGTTTGTTCCATCTAGATTGTGCGGCGATGACCCGTTAAGTTCGTTCATAATATCACCAGTGTTGATATTTTTGATGAGATTGCTGGAGAAAGTCTTTATCTGTTTTGTAGATCTCAATGTTTGTGATAGGTTCACACCTGTGAGTTTGTAGCTGTGTTTTTCAATTGTAGGTCTTTCCTCCTCCGAAGAAAAAATAACAAGATGGGGGCTTTGACCAGAACAAAGTTTTTCCATCAATTTTTCCATCGAAGTGTTGGCCATGGGGTCTTCATCGATAAAAATAATGCCCTGTCGCATTTCATGGAATTTTTCAGAGAAATCCAGCTCCGTCCAAAACTCAATGCCCGATTTATCCAGTTCACGCTTCAAATTTGAAAATAAAAACTTAGCTCCGCCCCCCGATCCGTCATATAAAACAACACAGCTCCCTGCAGTTTTCTGTTTTTGAAACATGCGAGCGGCTAATTTAGCAAGGAAAACCATAAGCATCGTCTTTCCCGATCCTTTAGCTCCTTTTACATTTAACCGTAGCGGTTTGTTTTCCTTTGAAGAAGCTGCATCTGTCAGACTTTTGAAAACTCTTACAATTATGCCCAACTGCTCTTTCGTCCAAAGAATAACAGTTGTTTTGCTATTTTTTGACTCTCCATAAAGTGCCTTCGTGTATTTTATGAGATTTGGCTCGCAGCTGATATTTTCAGCTGAAAAACAACCATCGAATTGTTTTCCAATCCATTCGTCTAAATCACCAGTTTTTACTTTCTTAGATTGAATATCGTTCGAGACAAATTTATGATGGATAAGAGAGCTATGTTGTTTCATGGAGCTCAAAGCAACAAGACGAGAAACCAAAACGTCAAATTTGTCCGTTTTTTCCATATTATCAAGTTTCTGAAGTGTACATTTCCAGATCGATTCGAAGCTTTGGAGTTGCGAATTCTGAAAAACAATCACCAATTCAGTCTGTCGATTTTTCCGACCTTCAGTGTACCAATCGGTGTCCTTGGAAAGTTTGTCAAGTTCGTCAATTGACGGTGTAAAGTTACCATAATAGCAAAAGACTGCGTGAATTGGAACTTTACTAACTTGCTCTAAATTGGTAATCTTACCAGTTGGATTCTCAGTGCAACTTTTGTAGCACAATAAATATCGTATGAAATCGGTGTGTTTTCGCATTTCGTTTTTCAGATTTTCAACTTTTGGTTTTTGCTCGTTTTTCACGTTGAAGACAAAAATTCCTTTCGTCGGATGCGCAACTATCATGTCAATTTCTAAGCATCCATGACTACCATTTTCAAATATTTCGTTTCCATTAAAATTTGGGAGAATAATGATTCCTTCATCATCATTTGAGACATCATTCAAAAATAATCTGTAGATTTTACGTTCAGCTTTTTCGCCTTTTTGAATCGACCGGTAATGTTTTTCTAGTTTGTTGCTCATTTGCTGTTCTAGTATCAATATATCAGGGATTCTGACGCATGGAACGGACGTTTTTTTCCCTGGTTTTTTCCAGTCTGGGTACTGGTTTTCCATGAATTGATTCAAAAAGTTCTGGTCGCTGAAGTTGGTTCTACGTCCACCAGCACCCTGGATTTCTAGCTTATCCAATTCGCCCGCTAGCTTCTTAAATTGGGTTTCGAAATCATCCGGGTCCGAATTACCTTTTGTAGAGGTCGGACCTGCTGATTCACTGGAGCAAGAATATGAACTGTCTTTGCTTTTGTCTTTTTTTCTCGCATCTGATTTGCAATTTTCAATGCAATTTTTTCCACTTTCATTCACTGGATGAAATTTTTCTCGTGCGTTATCTTGGAGTTCTTTTTCCGGTACTTGTTTTTGACTCTCGTTGGGAGGAAACTCTGAGCTTGAAGATTTTTTAACGTTTTCACTGGAAACACATATCCGTTTTGGGGGTATTGAATCATTTTGAAGCGATTGCGCGTTTTGAGGATTCGAGCGCTTACAGGCCAGTTTTTCATTTGATCCTGACGTTTTGACTCTGCTCAACTCGCGAATCGGCGAAGACATCTAGCCCCAATTGTATTTCTGATTGTCGAAAGCATAGAAAGAATTTATAGATTCAAAACCAAGAACACAAACCGAACCACAAGATTCTAACAGCCATTTTAGGGATATTTAGTTTTTTTCCTGTAGCAATCATTTGATGATAGCTTAAAATACGGGTTAAAGATATTTTTCAACAGAAAAAAAAATTATCCGAGAAGTATGATCTGTGCTTCTGCTGAGAATTGAAACTCTCAGAAACAATCCAAAGCGAGTTTTTCAAATAACTTATGAGAAAATTTAAATTTTTCGGTAGACTGAAAGTGGAAAAAAAAGAACTTATGGTAAACAAACGCAAGACACCATCTAGCTGTGGATCATTTTATTTTTGCTTCGGGGGATGTTGGGCAACCACTTTTTTCAGGAAGCAGCTAGCTCCTCTAAAAATTGTTTTTTAAAAGCGCCGATTTTATAAAAAAAAGTTTTAGGTTTGCCTGACAAAATTAGATTCAAATATTGATTTTATAAGTGATAAAAAATTCGAGCTTCCGAGGGATTGGGAGGCGTGTGTGTCTTTCCTACCCCGGGTTTTAACCTCGCTGAAAAAACCAACCCTGTTTCTGCGGTTTGCCAGGATAGAGTAATTTGCAGTGCTGGGGGATCGCATCTGATTACGAATCTATAGATTGTGGTTTCGATCCCCGGTGTGAAATCTGATTTTTTTTTCGCTTTTTCTAAGTAATGTAAAAATCAGTGTTAAATCACTGATGTTTCAGGCCTGATTATGAATAAAGTAAGGCTGATTATTACTACGAGCTCTCCACCACGGAGGGCTTGTTAAACTTTACTTCAAAATTTTTGAGAATTTACTTACCAGCTAAAATTTTTTCCTGAAGGCTACTGAGCGGAATGAAGAAAAAATAAAATAACTTCAGCAAGTAATTTTTTTTTTAGTTTTATGTATGATATTTGAAATTTGAAGTAAGCTTGTGAGAAAAGAGATCTCAGACGGAAAAAATAGATTTCAGAGGAAAAACACTAAGAAAAATTAAGTCAAAACGAAAGGTATTCAAAACAAGGTCGCAGTCAACCGTCAATCATAAAAAAGTTCTCCTAAAGTCTATTCTCACCAAAAATTGATGGAAACAATCTAATCAGTGCAGCCCTGGGCGACCATGTTAACTTTTGAAAATTAGGAAAGTAAAAAAAATATCTATTTTGGAGTAAATGTCATTTTAATCGAATTATGAATCAAGTTATAAACTATGAATAATTTTAAATCTCTTCTCTTTAGCTCAGCACGTTATACGCACGTTAAAGTACACCGGTTAAACGCACGTTATAATATCGTTTTAGTAGAAAAAACATTGGTCAGATTGCAACGAAATTATTCATGCTATCAAAATCAAACGTATGTACAGTCTAGTCTGTACAGCTGACCATTTTCATGAAAAACTTTTTTCAGATTGAATCGTGCGTTAATAGTAATAATGCGTTTGTTAGTACTTATTTTCAGTGGTAATGTTTTTCCAGTTTTTTACTCAGTTGCTGTTTTGGTATCAAAATATCAGGGATTCTGACGCATGGAACGGACGTTTTTTTCCCTGATTTTTTTCCAGTCTGGGTACTGGTTTTCCATGAATTGATTCAAAAAGTCCTGGTCGCTGAAGTTGGCTCCACGTCCGCCAGCACCCTGAATTTCTAGCTTTTCCAATTCGCCCGCTAGCTTCCTAAATTGGTTTTGGAAATTGTTCGGGTCCGAATTATCTTTTGCAGAGGTCAGACTGGTTGAATCACTGATGTCAGCAAATAAAAGATCATTGCTTTTGTCTTTTAGTCTCGCATCTGATTTGCAACTTTCAATGCAACTTTTTCCACTTTCATTCAGTGGATGAAATTTTTCTCGTGCGTTATCTTGGAGATCTTTTTCCGGTACTTGTTTCTGACTCTCGCTGGGAGGAAACTCTGAGCTTGAAGGTTTTTTAATGTTTTAACTGGAAGCACATAACCGTTTTGCGGGTACTGAATCAATTTGCAGCAATTGCGCGTTTTGAGGATTCGAGCGCTTACAGGCCAGTTTTTCATTTGATCCTGACGTTTTGACTCCGCTCAACTCGCGAATCGGCGAATACATCTAGCCCCAATTGTATTTCTGATTGAAGAAAGCATATAAGGAATTTACAGATTCGAAACCAAAAACACAAACCGAACCATTAGATTTTAGCAGCCATTTTAGGGATATTTAGCTTTTTTCTTGTAGCAATCATTTGTTGATTGCTTAAAATACGGATTAAAGATCTTTTTCAACAGAAAAAAAATTTATTCGAGAAGTATGATCTGTGCAACTGCTGAGAATTGAAAATCTCAGAAACAATACAAAGCGAGTTTTTCATATAACTTTAACTTATGAGAAAATTTAAATTTTTCGGTAGACTGAAAGTGGAAAAAAAGAACTTATGGTAGCCCGACGCAAGACACCATCTAGCTGTGGGTCATTTTATTTTTGCTTCGGGGGATGTTGGGCAACCACTTTTTTTCAGGAAGCAGCTAGCTCCTCTAAAAATTGTAATTTATCAGTGTTAAATCACTGATGTTTCAGACCTGATTATGAATCAATTGAGGCTGATTAATACTACGAGCTCTCCACCACGGAGGGCTTGTTAAACTTTACTTCAACACTTTTGAGAATTTACTTACCAGCTAAAATTTTTCCTGAAGGCTACTGAGCGGAATGAAGAAATAATAAAATAACTTCAGCAAGTAATTTTTATTTAGTTTTATGTTTAATATTTGAAATTTGAAGTAAGATTGTGAGAAAGAGGTCTCAGACGGAAAAAAATAGATTTCAGAGGAAAAACACTCAGAAAAAATAAGTCAAAACAAAAGGTATTCAAAACAAGGTCGCAGTCAACCGTCAATCATAAAAAAATTCTCCTAAAGTCTAGCCTTACCAAAAATTGATGGTAACAATCTAATCAAAGCAACCCTGGGCGACCATGTTAACTTTTGAAAATTAGGAAAGTAAAAAATTATATATCTATGTTGGAGTAAATGTCATTTTAATCGAATTATGAATCAAGTTATAAACTATGAATAATTTTAAAGCTCTTCTCTTTAGCTCAGCACGTTATACGCACGTTATAGTACACCGGTTAAACGCACGTTATAATATCTTTTTAGTAGAAAAAACTTTGGTAAGATTGTAATCGAAATTATTCATGCTATCAAAATCAAACGTATGTACAGTCTAGTCTGTACAGCTGACCATTTTCATGAAAAAATTTTTTCAGTGTGAATCTTGCGCTTATAGTAATAATGCGTTTGTTAGTACTTATTTCTAATTCCAACTTTAAAAAATCTTGATGTTTTTTTCTGAAGTAATGTAATTTTGGTAGCAGCGTGTGATATGCGTTGCGATATCAATTGAAAACAAGTTGTAATTCAATACTGTATTCTGAATATTGAATTTAGTTTTTTCTTTTCTTTGATTTGGTAATGGTTACTGAGATCTAGATCAGTCACAAAAACTCTGATCTCTCACTTGGTCTCAATGTCATCACACACTGTGACCTTGAGTATACCATAAAAGTAATAAGTAATAATCGTAGGTTAGTCGTACATACATAAACAATTACTGCTACTGCAGTAGCGGTATGACACACCCCCCGGTAAAAGAAATAAATCATACAACATAAGTAGTATAATTTATTTAAAAAGAGTTCACTGTACTCAGTTCCCAAGAAAGTTGCTGGGTTACTTGACGGTAAGGTTATAGAATTTTCAATTTTCTTCCAGCTCTATTTCCCAACTCGAGTTCCATTCCACTTTTTCATCTAGCGTAGCATACCCAAATTTTCACATGAATAAGTGTCGTTCGAGCCGTCTTATTTTCGATTCCACCGGTCTGTCGCTTCGTTCCTTGAAGTCTCTTAGCTGATTTCGATATTCCTGAAGTGCTGCTTTCAGGAGTGCTCCCCTGTCAGATTCTCTGATATCTCTTTAATTGTGTGCTTTATCGGGTCACCAAAGCGTTTCGGTTCCTTGTTTTTCGTTTGCCTGGAGCTTCGTCTGATACCCGACTCTTCGGTACTCGACTCATCCGAGAATCCTTGTGGTGGCTCGAATGTCGTATCTTTCTCCGAAATTTGTTGTGGATTTTCTCTATATTCATCTGCAACTCGCTATTTTGTCTAATTTTGTCTGCACCCATAATTTCCTTTCGCCGTCGCCCAATTGAGAAATGAAAGTGGACTTCCCGTGTCCACTGTTAGTTGTATTATTTGGTTGTCGATTCGTACCATGGCCTTTAGTCATTTTACTCGTTTCAAGGTTGGATCTCGAATTGAATCTATTTTCTGAATTCGTATCATTTCAGCATTTGAATTGTTCCTCATTTCATTAATTCGATCTTTCGCATATTTTGAAACTCTCTCGTTTTCCGGTTGATAGGTTTGTATCAACATAACTTCAAACTCACTACATGACCCAAAACTCTCACTTATCTGATCGCATTCCTCTACAAATCCTTCCGAGTCTTCCGCAACTTCGCTTACTTGTTGAGATCTGCACATTTTTGCAAAAAGATTGGGTTTACCACAGTTCTTACAATTTTTACCCATCGCTGCACAATTTTTAGATGTCCTTGATCAAATGTCTTTCCACATCTGTTACATGGTTTTGTTTTCATGTTGTGATTCTTGTTATTAGTTTGTCTTTTGTTCGATTCCTTTCTGTTTTGATTCTTTGTTGTCCCTGACAAATTTCTTACTGCCATTACAGGTTCTTCTTTTATTCTCACGCCCGAGGTGTAATTGTTACTTGATCCTCCTGTAGCCGCCGCATTTGTCTTTTGGAACGCCATTGTGGTTAACTTGCTATGTTCGAATTTGATTGCCCTTTTCAGAACCTCTTCCGGGTCTAAGGTCTCGAATGTCAACGTGTCCTGCAATGTTATCTTCTTCATTTTTGAAATAAATAGATCACGGACTATTTCATTTTCCAATGTTCCCAGTTCTGATTGGGCTGCTTGCGCAGTTAGCGCTGCGTGAAATGATTCCAGAGATTCTCCAGATTCTTGCATTCTCGTAAATAGCTTGTATCTTTCATATTTTACACATTTCACCTTTTGAAATGAAACTTCTGCCAGTTCTGTAATTTCCCTGAACGTCATTTTCGATATTTCAGCATGTGGGTGAATCGTTTTTTTCCTTCTGTACCCAAAGACAAAAATAATCTGGACACCAACTTCTTTTGTATTTCGTTGTAGAAAACCTTGTGTCCGACGCGTGGGCCCCTTGTCCTTCTGTCTTCATTCTCCAACAATACTCTATCCCTTGCTAGCTTGTCTCTAAGGGTCCTCGCATTCCTTGCATCTTCATTCTCTCCTTCTCGGGGTGTTTCTGGTCGAGGTGGTGGTTCCTCTAGTATGTCTTTTGTTCTTCCAAAATAATCTCTGGGTTCACATTTTCTTTAACCGTAACCGCCATTAGAAATTGTTCGAACCAGATTTTGAATTGCCACGGAGGATCTAGATTCGCTGACGCCCAAAATACCGGGATTCCCATATCCGTTCTGTTATCTTGAGCTACGAATCCTGCTGGCTGCGCCATGTGATATGCGTTGCGATATCAATTGAAAACAATTTGTAATTCAATACTGTATTCTGAATATTGAATTTAGTTTTTTCTTTTCTTTGTTTTGGTTTTGGTTTTTGAGATCTAGATCTCTCACTTAGTCTCAATGTCATCACACACTGTGACCTTGAGTATACCATAAAAGTAATAAGTAAGCACCGTAGGTTGGTCGTACATACATAAACAATTACTGCTACTGCAGTAGCGGTATGACACAGCGCAAGTGTTAAGTAACAAGTCCACGTTTTGCGTTTCATTCTCATATTTTGTTGTTTCAAACACAGTGCGTATATTCAAAACTTAACAGATGCATTTGGATCGATGTTTTCTTTTTTTTCACAAGCTTTTTCATAATATTTTTGTTTCTCGTTTTGGCTTTTTTCCTTCCCCCCACCTGCAAAATTTTTTACCGCTGAAATTTTGTTCACGTTTTTCGAATGTTACGAAAAACGGCATACGAGCTACTCAGGCCATGACAAACATCTTTGATCTGCATGTTTAATCTTGAAAAACCCCTCGTTACAACACAAAATTGAAGCTTATGTGAGGGGGGGGGGGGGTTTGAAAGCCGTCGTTTTTTGCTGGTCTTTATTTTTTCTCCCGAATCCAATTGAACTACCCCGTTTTCTCCTCTTCCCCCCTTTATTACACCCCGAGCGGGATAAACGTGGAAGGGGGTGTACGCCGGGGGATGTAAAGAAGAGGCATAAGCGGGGGTTGTCCACTGGGGGAGGTGGAGTGAACTGAGGAAGGGGGACAACTGGGCAGGGCGGGGTAAACACGGGAATGGGGTTAACATGGGTAACAAACTGGCAAAAGGAGAAGGATGAACTTGTTTGAAGAAAATGAGTGGTCGGTGGATTAAATGGGCGTTACAAAATTGAGTAGGTTTAGAAAGGCAAAACATGTTGAAAGTTTTGCAACTAGTTTTGTAAAACAGTTAAGATATTGTTATCCACAAGCATCAATTATAATTGGGTTTGATGTGGATTATAATCCATTATAAAGAATTTTTTAGTATTAACTTTTATTGGAAATAATCGATTATAACGACAATATAATCGATTTCGCTGCTTAAGTTTGCAACAAAAATGAATTATAATGACATTGTTTTAGACAAAACTTTTCCATGATTATCAGTTTTTTCCATGAAACTTCGGTGCGGGTAGTGTCCTCAATTGTTTGACTACTGGCTTGACCAAAAGTCGCAAGAAAATTTCTGAAAATTCCTTGAAACTTTTACAAGCTTTGGTTAAATGATTTTTAAAAAATTGTTTTTTTTTGGAAAAAAATCTAAAAGTTTAAAAAAAGTTTTTTATCAAAAAATTTGTAAATAATGGCTTTTTGACAAAAATTTCTTTAAAGTTTTCATTCAATAATTTTGCAAAAACTTCTTTGCTAACGAGAGAAAAACTACTCTATTTTAACAGAACACTCAGTAACTTTTAAAAAATCATAAGTGGAACCTGATCTAAACTACATTTTATGATTGGATAAATTAGATATTTTACCAATGTAAAATATTTAATATTAACCAATCATGATCCATCTAACTAACAACCCACTTATTTGTAAGTGCTGAAATTACTTGTAATTTCAGCACCAGAGAGATTTGAATTTAACTTAGAAATTAGTTGAACTCTCCCGAGCACTTCAGCAGCCGCAATAAACCAGTATACCCTAGATCTATTGAGCCTAGCAGAGACTAGTTAAACAACCTGAGACTAGATAGTATAAGAGTAAGATTAGGATCGGTATTAGACTAAGAAGTTGCACGAATCTATCCGGCCGAAAATAAGATAGCGTGACGAGCAGACGGTGTACCCTATCCGAAATTACTCTATGAGTTATACCCATCGCACATAACTCATCTGGTGCGACCATAAGTCTCGAACAAGACCTTAATAGCTTAGAATTAACCAAAATAGATTAGAAATTAGACAAAAACATTTACAAAATGTTATATGACAATAATTTAATCGAAATGTCTCTACGACTCAATAGATCAGAGCCAATATTCCGAACCATAACAGAACTACCCGGAATTGGAAGAAGACCTCGAACCAGAGACGACATACGACAAAGTAGAAACTTGCCATATAGTTATATGATAGTTCGGCAAAAACCAGAACAAACTTTTATATTTAGAATACTACTCGCAATGAATTTAGATTTTCATTTGCAAACATAAAACCTTGAAGTTAATCTTCAAAATCATTTCAGGCGCTAAACAAAATTAATAATATACAATAACGATTGATAAAAAGATCTCAGATTGTTTTCCTAAACTCTGCAGTAAAATACAAAACATGTTTGAAAAATATTTATTGGAAAACAAAAATAAAAATTAGTAGCATGACAATAAATGGTTAATAATCATAAATCATTCTGTTGTTCCAGCTTCATCACCTAAAACATAACAGCATCCATAAGCTCACTAATATCATCAAAACAGTAAATCTTTTCCTTACATAAATCTAAATCTTTATTAAAATTTAAATTCACTTAATTTTAAAATCAGATCATCAAGGCTTATCCTTGGATCTTAAATCATTTTCTATTTAATTAAATTTCAAACTTGATCATCAAGGCCTATCCTTGGATCAAAAAGAACAACTTTGTTCTCCCCCACCCACTTAACTAGTGTCTAACGACCTCAAACGTCGATTCACTATCGAACCCTTTCAAAAAACCCAAGACTAATAGAAATTTTTGAACAAAACTAATCATTCAAATTAGGATAAACAGTGAAGAACTTCGTTTATTCATCCTTCACTTGAACCCCCCTCTTACCAGACCCAGGATAAATCTTAGACTTAGTAAGTTTAAAATAGTATCTAACGAACTACTCGCGTTCTAATTATACCTGAACCTTGTGGGTCGATTTACTATTCTCCAACCCTTGAACACAATCACTACCCCTAAGTAAGATTAAGTAAGTTAACACCTTAGCTTATACTAGTCACAAGAAAGTAAAAATCATTCTCCGGAATAGATATACCTTTCTCTCCAACCCTGAACAAAAAGACCCAGGTTAAGCTAACCAAAAAATCGTAAGGACTAACAGTTTAAGCAATTAGAATTCACTTAACAACCTTTTGCATCCGTCATCCTAAACCTTATGGCATTTAAAAACCTAGGAAATAAACAAACAATCGTTTTACACAATTGTGAAATAGATAACAAAAAGTACGACCTTGTAATCACACCTCACACACAAACAGTTGGATACATTCGAACAAAACGACAAACACTGAAGAGAAAAATAATAACTAAACAAAGACAAATAACACGCAAAAGATTTTCAAAAAACCGAAACGCATTTTCAGAATCAGAAACCAACAGTTTAGACGAACTTTACAAACTAAAAAAATCAATAGATAAAAATTGCCCAATTCACGATCAATTATATTTCTCTGACTCAGAAACAACTTCAAATTCATCAAAAAGAGGAAAAAGAAGAATAAAAAGCAGTATAAACACAAACCAGTACATTTATACAATTGGAATCAACCAATTCGACACATTAATAATTACATATTAACAGTCATCGAACGAAAAAATGAGCTCAACGCACACCCCAGGTGACGAAAGTCCAGATGATCATGAAATCTTCCCTTTTATAGTAGATGCAACCACTGATAGAGGACAGCATATATTTTGCAAAAATTTACTCTTAAATTTATTTGAACCCGGAATCAGTCCATGTAAAACAGAGTTCCCAGATGTAAAAATCAAAAGACAAATCATAGATCACTATCTAAAAGATATATGTAACTTAACACAACAGTATGGAACCTACTCCATAGAATTCACCTCACCAAACCATAATCATAGTAAATATACAATTCAAACAGACGATCTTGATTTAGAATTTTCAAAAGTATTTTCAGAATATATAAAAAGCATCCAATATCATAACTCACAAAGAGCAAACTCCATATTCACCAATGAAGTTTTCGCAATAATATATAGTTATATTTCGATACTAGAAAACGAAATCCCAATACCAAATGTCTCACCGACAGAAACATCTAAACATATAAGAGTACGACATGAAATCACACTACTCTCTAGTTATTTAAACATCATTAAAGAAAATTTTACGAAAGACGAAGTTTCACAACATACAAAACACGATCTACAAAAAATTTTGGCATGGTTCATAATAGATTATTTCACACACAATATTGATTTAATTGCACAAGCAAGAAAAAATTTTAGACCCCAAAACTCGAACGATGATACCGCTATCACAGAACAATCAGACTATGTTTGGGACCCCGAATGGTCTCATCCCGCATTTATAAGCTTCCCACAATCAATCTCAAGTCAAGCAATAAGTACAATATCTTACATAAGAGATTATGTAAGAGTAATACCATTAACCATTGATGCAACACCATTAAACTATAATACATTTTTGCCCGATACACAAAATAATAGTTTAAACTCTACAGTCATACACAATGAAAACCTCAATGGAACTAGGAATCTTACTCAACAAGATATCCAGACACCATCACACTTCATAAATGAAGAAATTGTACACACAACAACTACACAACAAAGTACTTCACCAATACGTCCAAACTTAACAACACCAAGAAATACAAATCCTTCACAAACACAGGTAACCTTACAATCAACCTTTAAACCTTCGGTTGCCCCTAAATATTCACATATGGATTACCAAACATACAGACCCATGACAATACCACCAAAAACACGCAAAACATTCACTAGAAACAACTTTGCAGAACATAATTATAATTATACACATCCATCAAAAACAAATTATCAACCACGAAGAAATTTTAACCAATATACAAGATCTCGAAATTGGGATAACCCAATGGCCCAATCTAATTCAATAAATTTCCAAACAAATCCTCCACAGGATCGCAGTGAAAATTACCCATTTTTTCAACTAAATAAAAATAAAAAACAGACATCTTATCAAATGGATTATTTATCCTCAGATGATGATTTCTTACAACCAGATATATTTGCACCATATACTCAAGAATATCGTGGACAAGGAGCACAGAAACCACATACAAATCATAGAATTTTTTCTCCACAACCGATAGATACACAACATCAACAACCAATTCAGCAACAAAATCCAATTACACAACCTTTTAAACCAATTCAACAACAAAATCCAATGATTGCACACTCGTATCAACCAACACAAATGCAAAATGAAATACCACTCCCATATTATCTTCAACAACATGAAATAACAAGAAACCAACTTTCAAATTTTTCTCAAATGCCAAATGCAGCAGAATCATTACAAATGACAATGAATCCATACCTTATGGGTGGATCATCAATAACATCAAACAAACCTTTAATGGTTTTCACAGGAACAGACCCTGAATACTCTGTAGAAGATTATTTTAATGCAGTAACAGCAAACTTGATTTTAAACATTGGACCTGAACCAATTAATACGCCACTACATCAAAACTGGATACATCGACGCACAGCGTTGATACAAACAACCTTAGATGGCGCAGCCCAAAAATGGTTTTCAGTATTACCTCCAGAAATAAAATCAAATTGGAAAAGGTTTACACAGGAATTTTCAAAAATGTTTGACTCCGAAAGAAACAAACAACAACAAAGAGTTTTATGTAATGAAATTCGCAGATTACCAAACGAAACCATCAAACAATTAGCAGTACGAATCGAAACACTAGTTCGAAAAGCATATTCACTAAATACACACGACTATAAAAATACAAAGATGACAGAAATCTTAATGATGACCTTAACACCACAATTAAGGAAAATAGCAATAAAAAAGAGAGCCTCCCATCCTTCTTCAATTTGAGAACCCGATTTAGATTTTCGAAAACTAGTAGACAAATTAGAACAAGCAGAAATCACAATGAAACTAGAAGAAACGGAAAATCTGAAATTACAATACGTTAACAGAATTGAAACGACTCCCACTAATATTAATAATATACAGGAATCAGACACAGACCTCGTTGAAAAAATCACTGAAATACTCAATATTTACGAAAAGAACCCAAACTTTAAAGGCAAACCATCTTTCAAAAAATGGTGTAATTATTGCCGACGATACGGACATAGTATTTCTGAATGTAGACAAAAACAGCAAGATAGCCAAAATAAACCTCAAAAATACAAAGAACCAAATAAGTCATTCTATCAATATTTGAAGAAAGATCAAAATCTACCAAACAAAAGTGTATACAGCAACAATAGTTCCGGAAAACCGCTTCCGAACAATACAAGTTATACAAGAAATCAATCCCCATATAACTCAAGTTATAGAGGAAGATCGCCAGAACGAAGAAACACACCAAATTCGTCACAATATTACTACAAAAGACCAAATAGTAGAAATAACTACTCCAGATCAAATTCAAACACAACACAGTTTGCTTCTAGATCTAATTCACAACCAAGAAACAGATACTATCCAAACAATCAATCACGAAACTCATCATATAATAGAAATAGAAATTATTCCAATAATCGAAATAGAAGTTATTCAAACAATCGAAATCAATATTATCAAAACAACCGATCAAGAAATAACTCATATAACAGACCAAACAGCAATTATCAAAATAGATTGCGAATTAATTCACAAAATCGACACTCAAGTTATAATAATCGTTATAGAAATTATTCCCAATCACCACACCGGAATAATAATCACTATAATAATTCTAATAATCGCCACAGAAGTAGTACACCTAAACATCAAAGACAAATCAATCAAGTACAGTCTAACCCAGAAACAACATCCGACCCTCCAGGTATTGATGACACAGTAACTGATACGTTACAACTCAATCAAATAAACTGTGCATCATCAGATTCAGAAAGCGACACTGAAAACACTCTCTCCATCAATATGATCAAAGTCGAAAATGACTATGAATCTGTAATATATGAACAACCTTTTTCATCACACATATATGAAAATCAATCAGAATTTCTTCAAAATTATTACACTAAACCTACACATTCCACTCCAACGACACAAGAAACAAATAGAATTAACACTACAAATCAACCCTCTGCAAATAATAACACAAAATGCTTGAACACAAACCACATCTATCAAAATATACAAAAAGAACAACCCAAAGAAAAAATTTGGACAATACCATTTCTCTCAGAAAGTCCAAGAAATAAAGAATTTCAACCACCAGATCTTGAAATTGATTTTTTAATTGATTCAGGAGCAGAATCAAACATAATAAACATTCCCACATGGAATGAAATAAAAACTTTACACCCAAAGCTAACACCTCTTGAAACCTCCAGTAAGTTAGCAACAGCACAAGGATCAACATTGATAAACTACGGAAAAATCCAATTATTTCTCCTCCCCACCAGAACAATGGAGCAAAGCAAAATTTTAAATAAGCCATTTAAACAAATATTCCATATCACTGATATTAAACATAATATCATTGGAATACCATTTATTTCAAAGTATATACCAACAATTAACATCTTAAATAGTAAAATATTAATCAAAGATAAATATACAAAAACAAAAGACACATCCTTAACATTTTTTCAAAGATTAAATAAACAACCACCATTCTTTTCAAAATTTTACCCGATATTTAATCAACAAAGAAAACACTTGAAACCACTATCAGGAAACATCTATAATTTTTCAATCAAACAAGTTCACCAATATGATAAAGAACAAAACAAACAAAAATTTTATATGTCAGATTTTGAATTCAAACCTCTTTTTGATTTTTCAAAATCACAATCTCTTCAATAAAATATTTGAAAAACTCGAATTCAGATATTATTTCCTTACATGTCTATAACAACACACCTTACCAGGTAACATTACCTTTAGGACTTTTAGGCTATTGCGAAACCAACGCTACAATATCACCAATACACGAAAAAGCCTATCGCGTAAATAATATACTTCAATTATTAGATATTTGTCAATCCACAATTCTTAATGAAGAATTATCTATAAATAACATAATAAGTAATGAAAACAGAAATACAGATTATTTCACAAAAACCCCATATTTCAAACCTACATTCAACATAGGTTACTACACAGAAGATCAACAGAAATTTTTAACAATGTTTAATTTCCAACATTCACAGTTAGCCAAACAGCTAATTAAATATTCATCAGTCTATGCCACATCCAAATTTGATGTTGGCAAAATCAGTTCATCACTACATCTCCCGTTAAAACCAGACGCAGTTTTCAAAAAACAGAGAGCAAGTAAAGTACCAATTCACTTACATGATAAAGTGAACAGATTACTCGATATTTTAGAACAATACAACATTATATCCCCAGTTAATAAAGAAGAACAACCAAAAGGCAACACATTTATCAACCCCGTTATTATTCTAGCTAAAGGAGAATCATTAAAAATCGTTCTCGACGCTAGATACCTCAATTCACTCATAGATGAATCAAAATGTAATTGGCCCATTGAACCAATACAAGTTATTTTAACAAAAATAAACGGCAAATACTTTACAACCGCCGATATGAATAGTGCATACAATCAAATGTCACTAGATGAATAATCACGACGTTTAACACAATTTGTTATTGGAAACCAACAATATGATTTCAACCGCTTATTCTATGGAATATCCATAGGACCAGCAGCATTTTCAGCTTTTATGAGCAAAATTTTTAGACCACTAATACTCAAGAAAAACGCAATCACCTATTTAGACGATGTTTTTATGCAATCACAAACAAAAGAAGAAATGTTCAATGTTTTAGAAAAATATCACCAAATACTTCAGAACGAAAATCTGAAGGCCGCTCCCGATAAATCACACTTCTTTTTGACAAGAGTTAAATTCTTAGGACATAATATAGAAAGAAAAACAATCACTCCACTGAAATCACGCATTGACGCTATTCAAAAACTTCAACCACCAACAAATAAAAAGAAAATCCAAGAATTTCTTGGAATGTTAAATTTTTTAAGCAAATACGTTTATAAAATGCAATTATATCTACGACCATTTTATAACATCCTTAGACAACAAAATAATTTTGAATGGAATACGGAACATCAAGCACGATTTGAAGAAATAAAGAAACTTTTAACTGAACAAATTTCAAACACAATTCCAGACCCTAATCAACCATTTTATGCAATGTGCGATGCTTCGAACTTTGGCATCGGCGCAGCACTATTACAATCACATAATGGTACAAATAAAATGAACCTCATATCAGCAAATTCTCGATTATTCACTCAAGCTGAGCTACGACTCTCAACTCTAATGAGAGAATGTACAGCCATAATCTATACACTTATAGAATATGAATTTCTGATACTTGGATCAAAACATCCAACAGTTCTATTCACAGATCACAAACCAATCATTTTTCTCTTTACACAAAAATCTAATCCAAACCACCGAGTTTAAAGATTTCAACTAATTCTAATGAAATTTCCAAACTTACATATAGTTTGGACTGCAGGAAAAAATCGTGCATTACCAGACACCTTAAGTCGAAATACACCACCTGAATTACTTACACGAAAAACAACAGTTGAAATACCCAAAAACATAAAATTCTACCTTGCAGAAAACGAAACATCACCCCGATTGGAATGCAAATATGCAGTAAAAACTGACGTTGAACAATCAGAAATAAATAGCTTACAACATTTCCCACTTTATTTAGATTGTCAAAATAATCACTATGAAGTTGATCTACTTGGAACATCAACTTTTAAACCAATCCCATATTCTCAATGGATAAAAAATAACACCCAACAAAAACGAACAAAACAACACTCACCTAAGAAAAACCATTTTCCACTAATTGAAAAAGAAAATTTAACTGATAAAATAAATTTATCAGGACCACAAACAAACGATTCAAAATACACAATAAATCAAGTTTTTGACCTCCACGGCCCACTTGATACAATACCCTTATCTAAATTCGAAATTGAAAACATTTTTCTCCCTCCAACAGAAACAATTACAATTTCAACACTAAAACAATATCAAAATCTTGACCCAATAATTCGACAACTAAAATCATGGCACAAATATAAAACTAACCTATCAAGGCAGATTCAACCATTCTAGGCAACAAAACACTCCTCCGATACTTTCGCAAATTTAACAACACAACGATTAATGAAACTACAGACCTTTTAGAGTATAACTTAAATGAATCTACAGTCCCCTGTCTTCCTTTAAGTATGATTCTCATAGCTTTTAATATCTCACATACACAAAATATTAAAGGACACTCTGGATCAGAAAAAACATATTCAAACTTTATACAAAACTTTTACTTCCCAAATGCACCAATTTGGATAAAAGAACTATGCAATGATTGTATAATACGCCAACTAAATAAACCCTACCCAATTCAAAAACAAATAGCACAAAAACAAGATTTTAAAGGACAAAGCTTGTACTTTAATCATCGTATCTCATTTGATACTAAAGGCCCAATTTCACCCTCATCAGAAGGAAATTCCTATATTATGGTAATTGTTGACGCATTCACACATTATGTAGCACTTAACCCAGTACCACATTCTAACGCTTATTATGCGTATACAACGCTTTATGAACACTGGATAGCAAAGTTTGGACTACCAGACATTTTAGTCACAGACAACGGTACAGAATTCATAAATAATGAAACTATCACACTCTGTCATTTATATAACATTAAACACAAACCACGTACATCTCATGCACCTTGGACAAACGGCTTAGTCGAAGGTATGAACCGTTCATTACAAGAATATCTTAGATGTATCATCAACGGAAATGATACAAGATATACCGAATGGTCAGCAGATGTAAAATTATTTCCCTTAGCATATAATTCACAAATCATGACAACTCTAGGAATGTCACCATATGAAATGGTTTTTAACCAAAAGCCACGCAAACCAATAATGTTTACAGCAAATTCTCATAAAAACGCACAAGGTTATTTTCAACCAAATAAAGAATCAGTTTGTTATAACCTACCTTTACATACAGACGATGAAGATCATTTCCATCACCCACAAATTCTTAAATTAGCCTCCGGTACACACACCGAATGGATTCTAAATAGAGATAAAAAACACAATGAAATTTATCAAAAAGTAACAAAAAAGTTATTACAAAGACAAAACATTAATGAACAAATCAATTCACGTTTTACACCAGCCTCCGATTTAAAAATTGGAACATTTGTTTTGATACCTAATTTTACTACTCAAAAAGGAATTTCTAAAAAATTACAACCCCTTCGTAAAGGACCATACCAAATAATTGCAAAACCCACTGATGTCACATATAAAATTACCGACTCAGACAAAAAAGAAATCGTTCAACACCGAAACAACTATTACCTTATTACCCAAAAGAATACGCACTCCGCGAATTAACTCAATTATATTCTTTCACAGGTTTAAAAATTATTCAAAATGACCCACATCCGAAAAACGCAGAACAAAATGATAATCCCACCGAAAATCAAAACACAAAATCAACCGCCACCAAAAACATTACAAAAAACGTAGACCATAAAACATCCCCAAAAGAAAGAAAAAATAGAAAAATGACCGAACAAATAATACCCCAAGAGCAAATCGACAAATCAGAACATAGAAAATCAACACGACTTCGAAATCAACCACGTAAAAATTACAAAATATTCATCCCCCAATCTAAAATATTAAAGAAAGTGGAATTTCAAAAGCAATTTTAACTTTATACTTCACAGTCTTGAAACCTCTGAAACATTTTCAATTTCCATTTTTCAAAATAACATGCTGACAAATACGCACTAATTCTAGTTCACAATAGACCAATAGGATTCATCCAATCCGTCACTATCTCTAACTCAAACTAAGATCAATTGGACGAATCATATAAAACTCCAGGCATATCTATAACTAAAACTTTACGACCTCCAGGTCAAAAATAAGCAAACCACTCCAACTTGACAACTAAAATAAATATCACCATAATCCCATACCCCTCCCTTATCTAATAACCCAAAGATCAACAATATTTCCCCAACTCAGACCACAAATGCCCCCCAAACAAAATTGTTAACTTAGCCTAAAGTAACAAAATGAACATTTTAATTAGCCTAAAGTACAAAAATTTCACCATACCCCGGATCATTTGACAAACAAAAATAAAGAAAAAGACGACCTCCCGATCACCATAAAAATTGCCCCCAACAATTTTTTACAAAACTCAACCCACTTGTCAAAAAACTAATAAATAATCCGACCACACTTGAAAATCGCCCCAAACAGCAAAAAATATTCGACCAAGAAGTCATTTCTTAAATGATCTTCTATCAAACAGTCACTAAAATTTTCATAAACCTTAAACAATTTTTTACGATACTTGCAACCTTTATAATATTTCTTTTTGATCTACTTGAATCTTTTCTAATAATCTTAATAATTTTTTGTAACATTTTTTAAATTTTCTACACTATATTCGAACTATTTCTCCAACTCTCCAAAACCCTTGATTATATCCACAGGTACATTTCATATAACTTGTCTAAATGATACGAACAATTTTCAGTAGAACTGATATTTTTTTATTGTTTGTAATTTTCATAACATTTTTATCATCCCTCATTTTGACCATATGCAAATGTATAAAGAAAGCAATCATCACATTTGCCCTAGCAACAATCTTTCTAATTTTTTTTTTGGAAGAATATTATAATAAACATAAACTTTCTCACTAAAGTAATAAATCAAAAATCTATCAAAAATTGCTACCCAACAGTCACAAAGTCAGTCTTCACCGACATCATCCCAAGATAACCGAACAACACCTTCAACTACTCAAAACCCTCAAACATCTACACGAATTTCTTTTCAAGATATTCCATACACTTTTGAAGAACGACACGCTCGTTTATCTGAACCATTAGAACCAGTTCAACGACAAGCATCTCTAAGTGAACCAACATATAACCTATACCCAACACTACCACAAGAACTAAGTAGAATACGACACGTTAGTCAGAACCAAAACACAACAGAAATAAATAGACAAATTATACATCCTCGACGAAATCGAAATTTTCAAACTCCCCGAGTTCATTTTGAAATACCTCAATCACCATCACAAAGCACCCCAGAAAATCCCACTGGTATTACACCAGAAACCCCTACACTTTTTTCACAACGAAGCACTTCAAGCTTACCCTCAGATTACTTAGGTTCAACACCAACATCTGAACAAATACGTGAAAATCCTTTCAACCCCTCAAACCAAACATCACGACTACCATATTGGACAACACATTCATTCACACAAGGTGAACCAAATTTAATCAATGACCCCATAGACATTTCTACAGATACAACATCTTCATCACTACCCGAAACATTATCACTTCCATCAACACCATTAATTAGTCAAATTTCACCGACACCTCTTAACTTAAACTTTCCAAACAATCTCGACGCGAGATACCGAGAACAATCATCAACAAATATTCCTTTAAGATTAGATTGGAATACATTTACAGCACCTCCACCATTATTTGGACAACATCTAGAAAGTAACCGCCTTCATAACTGGGCACTTAATAGATTACAATATCGCCAAGATATTCACGACGATATCCGTGATCACAATATCCAAATACTCCAACAAAACAGTTTACAATTAAAGTTTGAAATCACAGTTAAGTTAAATAACATTACTCAACATCCCTACCCATTAAACCCACCAAACATAACAGCTCAATCACTACCACCACCGTTTATAACTACTGAAGTAATATATAAATACGACAGATATACCAAAAACACAATTGGTTACATTACATTTTATAACCCATACTCAGGACTATCATACACATGTATATTCTAAAAATATTAGTTTTTCTCCAACTCCTTTTTCTGGTAACCTCAAATCAAATTATCAACCCTTCTCCCCGCACAGGACCCCAAGATTTACTAGTAACACATTACGATTGTGAAGAAAACGAACAAAAAACACTACACAAGTATGCAATAAATCAAGTATCACAATGTGAAACAGAACCACAAGCTATAGAAACTACAAATGTAATAGCAACACTCTATTCAAAAGCCCGAGCAACAACAGTTACAGGTTATAAATTCACAGCAACATTTTCCGAAAAGAAAGTACATTGTTCACAAGTCTCGAACGGAAATAAAAACCGACTTGACCATGAATCATTCTATCAGAGTAATATAGAACGACTTTTACATCTCAATCCCGACGATTGTAAAAATGAATTACTTAGACTAAACATCACACAAAATAAAAACTCCGAAAGAAAGTTAGTATACTTTCAAGTTTTTTCAGACTCTGTACATCAATCACAACTTGAAAGACACCAAGGACATATAAAACTAGATGACAAATACCCATATAACGGCGCACACGGACGATTAACCTATGACATACACGATAAACATTGGATACCACACATTGGTATAAATGACCCATCAAACTGCCAAGCAGACACAAAAAATAAAGGATACCAAGAAATAATGTTTTTCGATTGGAAAATACAACTCGAAAAAATACAACTCACACGAGATTTATCAGACAACACAATGATCTATCAAGGAATCCGATTACCTTGTAAAAATGATCAAGGTTATTGATACACTACAACACGAACACAAGCAACAATTGTTTGGTTCCCCGAAGACACATGTACAACATTTCAAGTAGCAAAAATACATGCTCGTATGATAAAATTTCACGACAAATATTTCATACAATCAATACCATATGAACAAGTAAATCCATCACGAAAAATAAGTACTGATTTTCGAAACATTCACAAAATAGAAAATAAATTAACACGTTTTCAAATATATCAAGAAACAGAACTTGCATGTAAATATAGAAATCCACTTCATAAAACACAATACTCTGAAATACTAGTTGAATACGAAAATGGATTCGACATGACCACTGGAAAGATAAAAATCGACCCATACGCCACAGGTAAACGCCAAAATGAAGGAACATCATATATACCAGTTAAATTTCAAAAAAGCACAGGTCAACCTGGTGGACATCGAAAACCCCAAGACGCTCATAGCACACGTTTACAAGAACTATCACTAATGAATACTACATATTTCGGTAATATCCACTATGATATTCATTTAGACATGAAACTAGATTACACAATTAGCCGCATTTTTCAAGAAATGTCACTCTCCGAATTAGAAACACTACACCAACTATGCGAATTAGAACGAACACAAATATTACAATCACTTGCACTAGCAGTATTAAAAATACCCTACGCAGGATACTTGATATCAGGGAATAGATCAAATTTTTTAGACTATGAAGGAAACATCTTATGGTTTTATACTTGCACTAAAAAAGTATCACCACTATACGTTTTTTGAAGATAAACGATGTTATAAAAGAATCCCTATCTTTTATAAGAATAAAGTACATTTCGTTGACACACTTTCACAGAGAACCTATTTCTGGGATACCGCAGTCCCATGTGGATCAGAAAATAGCCACAATGTAGTACAACTAAACCCTGACGAAGATAAATTTTACCTTCTCACTCCATATCCCACATTAATGCAATCACTCAATAAATTTTCACAAGAAGGCATTCGCGCTATTGCTCGAAACCCAAATATAGACTTACAATCCATAGGAATATATTCAAAATCAGATATTCAACATCACATTAGAACACAACAATTCCAAGAATTATTAACACAAATGGACACTATACAAAGACAATCAATAGACCAAAATTTACGCAAACTTGCAGAAACCGCAGGATTTGCCGATATCTACACGCAAGACTATAGCGGATATTTTAAAGACATTAAAGATTATATATATCTAAACGGTGAAAAATACCGTCCCCAAGATATATCACCAATCAACATTTTTAGCTTTGTTACACTCAAAAATGAAATTCTTGATTTTCTAGGATGGCCCTACTACATCTTAGAAAAATTAACTATTTTATACGCAATGTTTAACTTTATTGGATTTCTTTTCTCACTTTTAAAAGGAATTTACAACACATGTGCTATACACACACAAGTAAATAGACAAGCAAGCGTAGCACGCATACTCTTTGCAGGATTTTTTGGAATCTTTTCTACATCCATAAACAAAATTCTTTTAGACGCACAAATAAAAGAATACAATACAAAAATAGCAACACGACAAAACACATACGACGAAGAACGTAACAATATAGACACAACGCCAACGGCACCACAGTTACCACCCCTACCACATAACCATCCACTATCCCTAGTCCCACGAAATTTTCGAAATTTAGCAATCACACATAATCCAAATTTTCGACCAACCACATCACAAAGTCCCATCCAACATATAATGACACACCAGTCACAGGATGATAATACTTATGAACAAATTATTGAACAACCCCATACCACCGCTTTTCAGTCTCAAAATAATCATTTTTTTAGCCCACGATGAGCCGACAACTTGGATCCCTACACCGATCAAATTCCCACCCAACCAACCTCACCTCTCCAATCCCAATAATACCACTTTTTGCTTTTCCGCCACCCGATTTCCCACCTAGTAATGTAACATCAGGCATGAATTCCGACACTAATTCACACATCTCAGTTTTATACTCCCCCTCACAACTCAATAACCCGAATATTGAAACCCCCGATGAATTCGCCGATTCAGAACCATCCCCATCCAATAATTTTCATAACTCTTCAAATTTTTCTCAACCCCCTTTTCAACCTATATTATCAAATAACCCTGACCCAATCAATTCCACACCCTCTTATGCTTCCCAAGTTACCCCAACCTACTCCTCATTTCATTCTGACCAATCATCTCATTCTCCAGACACCCCCCGAATCTCCCCAGAGCTAGAAAATTTTATTACCCTCCAACAACAACCCTACCACCTTCACACCCCAACCATAAACCAAATCTCCTCCACACTAAATTCATCCAACCCCCCTACCCCTACACCCTCTTCAAATTATACTGAATCATTAGCACCATCATCCACATCTACTGAATCTTCACTCAACACTAATAGAGCTTACCGCACTTTTAAAAGAAAGTTCCCCAACCATCCTTTCCCAGCAAAACCAGGAACAGCCCGTGAATACATCAACCATCCCAAGCACACTAACACCAAAGAATTTTTAGCTATCACCTTACCCTCATTCCCACAATACACCTTAAACACCCCTCACGACACTAACGAAACACGCAGCTTTGTAGACGAATACGTTTTAATGCCCACTCTCTCTTGGACCTCATATTATTATTTTACTAATCCCCTTTGCTTACCTTTATCTAGCACTCATATCGATATAGAGCGAAATAAGGACATGCTATATCGTTTCACTACAACACTAACCGCTAGACAATTTACTTACGTTGGATATAAAAAATCACTAAAAACACATACCGCACCTAGAGCTAATGAATATACACTAGAATACTATGATCACAACATCATCAGAGCTAACCAAGATCAATTCTTAGACGACGACCGCTTCGCTAATCCACAAATCACCGAAAAATTTTTCATCACAACACCATATGTATTTACATTAAACATCTTCGATCGAAAGTTTGACCACATTATTTCAGATGCACTAACAGACACACAATCATACGAAAGTTTTAAAGAACGCTTCCAAATATTTTCACTAACCTTTCATTTCCTTGCACCACACGAAAGAGATTTACACTGCTCACACGATATTATGTTACGCACTAAACAAACCCACACATATAGTTATTATCGCTTCATCCAAAATCACTTTGACCTACACACACCCTCTAGACAACCACACCATCGTTTTCAATTCATTAATTCCAAATACACTTCACCATTTTTCCTAAATTTCACATATTGCATTAAAGATACTAACCTTCATGGTATTCTTCGCAATTATGATCCCATAACCCAAATGTACATCTTCTGTCCCATCACCAAGACCTTCAACGCCGAAGAATCCCGACCCTTCCTTATCCCGCACGAGTTTGTACAACCTATAGAAATCCCAATATTAGAATTCATCCACAACACTAAATTCAATCACAAATTATATAATCTAATCCAAAACACACCTTATGAGTTTGCAGTTGGCACTGAGGAACTAACCACCATTAAGGCACTTCAATTGCTTTGGCCACTGCTTCAGACTAAAAATATCATCCGCATCTTAGCTAAACTAATAACAACTTCCGATCTCATCCACGACATCTTCCCCCACGGTTTTTTCCCCGACGACTAACAGGTAAGTATGAATTAAATGTATATTACTAACTAATTACAATATTAAAAAACTCACCATTATTTATCCATGTTTTCTTTAGATTTTTAGCCTTCATCCGACAATCATCTAAAAAATTCACAAAAGACAAATAAAAAATCGAAAATTTCTTCAAACGATTTCAAAATTCTATTAATCTTTTACACTTATAAACTTAATAAATTTAATACCAATGCAGTAAATTCATTTATAAATTTTCCCCCAAGCAGTAAATCTAATAATGATGAAAATTTGTAACTTAATTTTTCCCAACAAAAAGCAGTAAAATTCAAAATTCTATGTAGTAAATTGATAAAACGCAAATGCAGTACTAACCTTTTGATATTTTCATTTATTCGCACAGAAATTCTATCCACACTCGCACAGCTCGCCCACGAAGAATTGTTTAAAATAATGAATTTCAGTTTCAAGTTTTCACACTCAACAACTCTAACACAAGATAACACGTTTCAAACTTTCCTTTAACCCGGTTGGAAAGGAATCATATACTAAACAAAACTAACCAACGCAGCTTACTAAATACAACAAATCATAGAATAACAGCATGACTAAGAAAAGGAAACCAACGGTACCCAAACCGGATTAACCCAGTTTAAAACTGGATAAATTATTCTTTTGAAGACTATTATAAAGTCTCAGAAAGAAATAATAAAACACAAAAAAGTCGAAAGACGAACCCATACCACAAACAATTTGATTTTTGAAAAAAGGACACAACCAACAAGACATAAGAAAAAACCACAACAACTCAACATAAAACGTTGTCACATAACAGGACCCCTCACAAAAACCGCATGAAATCATACTCCCACCCCTGGCCTAACCCACCAGGAAGGACGTCCTGAGCATGCTCTATAGCCGGCCTAACCCACCGCGCTACATCCACGCTTTGTGACCACACTCCTATTTTTAATAAGAGCTACTCAAGGGTGAGTAACTCTTCAAAATAACCGAACTAAAACAAAAAGCTTTTGTGAAAACAACTAACTAAAATCATAATTAAAAAATATTAAACTAATAAAAGTTTTATAAAATGTAAATTATATTATGCAATACATAGATCAGAATACAACACCAAGGACGAACATCTAAAGACAAAACGACCCCACTACACTCGAGAGAGAATGACCAACTACAATCGATATGCCGCTCACAATCACACCTCAAAGGATTTAGAGTACGACTTGACTTCGCAGAAAAGGACTTCATTGAACTAGACCAATGACCACCTCGATGTTCAAGTATACGTACAGATCCGAGTAACCAGGCATCCCCTCCACGCACAATCTCCACGCCATTCCCAAACTAGATCAGACACAAAAGAAGTTCTCCACGAAGAACAGAATAACCTGACATAGCCAACCATTCTGAAATCAGATTTGAGTTTGTTGCAGAGACTTAGTCGTTGTCACTAGAAGACACAACGTCTTATGTCCCTAACTCCAGCTTCCTGGAACTTCTCTAACAAAGAGGAAACGAAAGAAAATTATGATGTTCGCCAAATACCAACGTCCATCATCCATCCTTCGAATTGCAGAAGAACTATTCTAAAAAACTCTGTAAAACCCGGATGGGTGGAACCTGATCTAAACTACATTTTATGATTGGATAAATTAGATATTTTACCAATGTAAAGTATTTAATATTAACCAATCATGATCCATCTAACTAACAACCCACTTATTTGTAAGTGCTGAAATTACTTGTAATTTCAGCACCAGAGAGATTTGAATTTAACTTAGAAATTAGTTGAACTCTCCCGAGCACTTCAGCAGCCGCAATAAACCAGTATACCCTAGATCTATTGAGCCTAGCAGAGACTAGTTAAACAACCTGAGACTAGATAGTATAAGAGTAAGATTAGGATCGGTATTAGACTAAGAAGTTGCACGAATCTATCCGGCCGAAAATAAGATAGCGTGACGAGCAGACGGTGTACCCTATCCGAAATTACTCTATGAGTTATACCCATCGGTCATAACTCACCGGCAAGATTAACTCTCAAATCCTATAAATTTGATAAAATTGCCTATATAGCGTTTTTTGCGTGTAAACTGCTTCATACTGAATGGCTGGAATTTCCAAAATAGAACCACGTTAAAATTTTTTGAGCTGTTTGCATAGATGGACGTGGTAAATTATTGACCGCGTTAATATTTTTTATCTCTTTATTGTTCCGACTTTCGATACGAAAGTAACGGAATATTTGTGCTCGGGGTGGGTTTTTTTTTCTTCAGACAAATTTCGACTTTTTAACTAGCCATTTTTGACAAATTTTTTTATATCATTCGAAAGGTATTGTTGTCCTGAGCTCAAATTTGAAAAGATATTTTTCCTGTGATCATTTTTCGTAAAGTTATGAGGGTTTAACTATATCAAGTTTAAAGATTGCCATTTTGGTCAATT
>NW_026971585.1:0-42599 GCF_963678635.1 Symsagittifera roscoffensis | reverse complement strand
CACTAAAAACCAATATTTAAAAAACAAACCTCCCGCTCTTTGTCTCGCGACTGGGCCGTACTCAACTCATCTCGGATCCGATCCAGCTCCGACTTGAGTCGTGAGTTCTGTCTCTCGGCAGTAGACAGCTTGTGTGACGAGTTCTGCCGAGATAGTTTGAAGCCCTGTACTTTTTCCTCCAACTGAGCTATCTTCTTGCGCAACATGTCCATATGCAGCTCTTTTCCTGAAATATCACAAATTAATATCTCGAACACCAAGTTGCTGAGCAGTTAGCCGCTTCTCCTTCCGTCTGCGTTGTGTATTTGCGTGTACCTACTCATATATGCATAAATGTGCGCACACACAATGACATACCTTCTAATTCCTCTCTTAGCATCTTGTTCTTGCGATTGAGTGCCGACATGTTGTTTCCACCTCCCCCTTCTAGAGAGAATGAGTGGTCGCTGTGTCTCTTGAGTAGTTGCTCCACCTTCTGCAGAATGGCACTCTCACACATCTCCAGCCCCAACTCGCCCGCTATCCGGTCAACTTTCAACAAGTTGCACAGTCTAAATACAAGAACACTTCACACAACTGATTCAGCATAACTACACTCTGAATGTAAATAGATAATTTTTAAAATAAAAAATGGGAACTTAAGTTGACCCATGATTCGACCCTGTTTGACTCATGATTCCACCCTGTTCGACTCATGATTCGACCCTGTTCGACTCATGATTCGACCCTGTTCGACCCATGATTCGACTTTGTTCGATTATAGTGTTCGTTCGACTATCCTATTTTGCGACGAAAATCGGACTCCACTCGACCGTGTCGGTCGAATCATGAGTCGAACACCTCAGCCCGGGTTCAAGTGTCTTGAGAGAGCTAGGAAAATCAATGTCATAAAAACCGGAAACGAGACTATCAAACTTGTAGAGTATTTACGTTTGAGGCTCTGTTCCCATACACCTCGCTAGAGCACTGGGTCAACCAGAGTGCGGTCAAAAAGTCGACGTGTCATAAAGTAGACACGTTGTATGCCAATCAGAATCGAGATGAAAACAGAACGTTCAAAATAATTTCTTTTCTCGATTCTGATTGGCTTACGACAAGTCTACTTTATCACCTGTCTATTTTTTGCTACATAACCGGGTCAACCCTTCACGGTCATCAGGGTAATGTGTTCAGAAAATTGTTTTTTTTTCACAGAGACAACAAACTAGTACCATACAAAATTAATTTCCAGCAATATTAAACTCTTTTATCCTCAAAAAAGGGACTTTCGTCAATATTAAAATTAGTTTGTGAGCAAAATTACAAAAGTTCGTTTAATTTGTCTTAAAATCTTTCTTATGTGAACGTGCTAATCTGCGGTTTTACCTTACGCTCTAAATGAAAAATCAAAGCTTTTGTTTGACTGCCAAGGATAATTACAAAGTGAGATGTTATGAGAAGGAACAGCTTTAGTATAAAAAGGACCTCCAAATGTGTATAACTCGGTCAGAGGGTCTAAAAGTCAAATCGATCAAGTAGAGCACCTAAAGTTCTATAGTTTTGATAATTGACTTCTTTTAAATGACCTCTCGAGGAATTTGAGGAACTGCACCCTTTTGTTCTGCTGTCCCCCTCCCCCTCCCCCTCCCCCTGTCCCCATCGCCGTCTGTTCCTCCACTTGGCTCTCCATCTCACAGATCCTCTTCTCGTGCTCCTCCAACTTACTCTCTGCTTCCATTGCTCTCTCAAGCGCCTAAGCAAATAAAAGAGCGCTAGTAACTCGGTCTTTGGAGGACTATTTTATGGACTCGATATATAAGTTTGATCTGTTGAAAAGTAAAGAAGTGAAAGGAGATATGTTTAAAAAAATACAACTGGCCTGTGCGAGTACATCCACTCCCTTCTGACAGGTGTCTGCCATGTCCTCCAGACGGGACTCGAACTCCTCCCGGTCCTGACTGATGCCACTGCGGGATCCGTGAGATGCCGGAGACAGTCTGCCTCCTGACGCCCCAGTGAATCCACCTCCTACCACAATTCAACCCGAGTAGAAAGATCGACAAAGTAGAGAAAAAGAAAGTTGCTTCAACGTACCAACGACAATTTTTTCGAGTGATCTGAACCCTTTCATTAAATCAACTCGAAGACATTTTTTTCTTGTCAAAATTGGCGCCATTTTGATGGCTCTTGATGATGAGGTTCCCTTTCAATATATATTCTTAAAGAATGAAGAAATAAAATTAGAGATTTAAAGTTGGAGAAACATTCGTTTCAGTTTAATTCAGAGAAACAATATAATTGGTTTGTCTTGTTTACCGTTTGGAATGGCCAATCCCGGCACTCCTGATTCTGCAGTTGAACTCTGATTCTTGGACCCTGTAGCAGACCCCTTAGAACCAAAAGAACATAACTTCTTCCCGCTAGGCGTAGTCTGTGTGTCTGCGTTCTGCTTTCTGCTGATCGAGACAGTCTGTAATATATATATATATTAGAAAAAAAAAACCTAATAAAATAACCTAAAACATTTAATTAAAATTTTTAGTTGTTTTAATTGTTTTTTAAGATGAAACCATTGAAGTTTTAGCTTTGGAAATATTGAGTTTTGCTACATTTGCTACATTTCACCTTTCATTTTATTTTACATTATTTATTCTACATACAATTTACATTATTTTGGAAGGTTCTCACTCTGTGAAAGTTTAATTAGACAGATTTCTTCTCAAATTTTATGTAAGCGTCAAAGGCGCCCTTAAAAAAGTTCAGGTCGGTCAGCTAAAAAAGAAAACCGTACTATAGCCCAAAGAGGGACACTTTGGATCGTGAGAGGGTAACATCACTAAGTGAGGGGGAGAAAAACGCCTGTAACCCCCCTGCTTTCCAGCTGCTACATCCACGACTGGTGCTAAAATAAATTTATAAAAAATTATCGGAATCATTTACAGACAAAAAAATCAAAATCAAGAATCTGCAAAATGATTCGAAAAATGGTTCTAGAACTGTAAAAAATTGAATTAAAATAGATTGTAGTGGATGAAATAGATTTTTGGTTTTCAAAAGTTATCAATCCTAATGGATTATCTTGACAACCAAAACTTATCGCAGTCAGAGCCAAAATTATTAGATTGTAATCAACTATAATAAATTATGATGGATAACGATAAATTTTTTAGATGTCGGAAATGATCAATTATGATCATACTATTAAAAATTATCCATTATACTTAGGTGCGGTTTTAAATGTTTCAAGCAAAACACTTTGTCTTCCAAGACCACTTAGACAAGAAAATTTTTGTTGACATTGCAATTGCTGAATGTTTGTTCCGACTATTCAAAATTTGAAAAAAGAGAGGAACACTGTATTCGGTTGTTTTAGTTTAGTTGTGAGAAAAGTTGGTTTAAAATTTTTTTAATACTTGTTCATTTTCGAGCTAGCAAAGCGATCAAACAAAAATCGTTATATTAAAATCTAACTTGGAGGAAACATTTTTTGGAAATTTTTTTAGCATATATATTATATAACACTTACGTATTTTCGGCTGGTTGATACTTCTACTGGTTTATATCTCGTCTTTTTCGACCACTTGAGTAATTTTTCGACCGTTAAGACTAAATTTTCGACCACCGCGACTAGTTTTTTGACCACCGCGTCTAATTTTTTGTCCACTGCGACTTAATTTTTGACCGCGGCGAATAATTTTTTGATCAAGCCTTGACTAATTTTTCGACCTCCACGACTAGTTTTTCAACCGCCAAGACTAATTTTTCGACCGCGGCGACTTGCTTTTCGACCATAGCGACTAATTCTTCGACCACCGCGACTAATTTTTTGACCCTGCCGCCAATAATTTTTTGACCACCGCGACTAACTTTTTGACCATGCCGCGACTAATTTGTTGACCGCCGCGACTAATTTTTTTACCATGCCGCGACTAATTTTTCGAACGCCGCGAATAATATTTCGGCCATGCCGCGACTAACTTTATTTGACCATGCCGGGACTAATTTTCCGATCATCGCGACCGAGATAAGGTATTTCCAGAGTTTGTTCGCGAATTAAAATCCTGTTCAGACTGTGGATTTATGGTCACCGAATTATGAATTCCGCGACTGACAAAGTCGAAAAATTAGTTGAGAACCTCCACCATTGTAGTTATCTAACAATTATGTTACAGTTACGAAATTTATGCAAGTTTATTCATATGATGTAAGTTTTTGGCTTGCTTATATACTCCGCGCAATTTCGGTTAGTTTGTACTTCGGCTGGTTGATTTACTCTCGAAATTGTATCCACAGAAAGAAATTAACAGTGAATTTCAAATTTTGAATACAGGCTGAGTAACTTTAGTAGTTTTTTTCTATAATTACCCCCTTGAATGGTTCGTACTCTCCACTCATGGGGCTCACATCCTGGGTCACTCCATTATCCGCCCCCTCATCGCCGCCGTCTTCGGAATTGAAGCAGTCCTGGTGGTAGGGAGACTTTGATACAGGCACGTACTCTGCACCAGACAGTTCACTAACCACCGCCTCCCCCTCTTCTCCCTCCTCTAAACAGTCTTCTTCTCCACCCCTCTCATTTGCAGGCATCTTGAAAAGGAATAAAAAACGGTTTATAATTTTCCCAAGAACAAAAGCTGATTGAAAATATTTTGTTTTGTCTTCTGGGATAAACAAATAGTTTGGCTGGTTTATTCAAAATAAAGTAAGATAAATCAGAAATTATGTGGGTAAATTTTTTATCACCTTTTTTTAACATCGAAAGCCTATCATTCACTAAAAATAATTTGTTTTCTAAGTGTTGGCTTAAAAGAAAAATAACTTCAATCTGAGAAGCTATAAGAATCGCACCGATAATTTTGCATAACTTAGTAAACTTGGTTTTGGAGAAACATATTTCAAATTCAATTGATTTTAGTGCGTATTAATTTTTATTTACGAAAATAAGTTTACCTCGGAAGTTTTGTTAGCTCCAAAAGGACTTTTCTTCAGGTCTTCTGCATCTATAGTTCTGCCATCAGCAAACATATAGCCTTGGGATTTTGTTTTCGACAAAGTCTTTGCTCGGCCAGATGAACCTGCGCTTAAGTCTTTTCCGTCAAGTCCACTTGCTGGGGAGTTTTTAATCAAATTTCCCGTCGAAACTGATTTTGAGAACCTTTTAGCACCAACTCCGAATGCTGGTCGAACCGCCGAACCACCTTCCATTTGGTTTGAGTTTGAAGATTTACTGATCAGGTTAGTTTGAGAAAAATCTTGAGTTTCAGTAGGGTTTCCTGAGTCTTGCTGAGTCCTTAAGGCTGATAATTCGCCAGCGTCTTTTTTACCCGAAGATATTTTCCCACCTCCGAGATCGAGAAATCCACTTTTGGTGCTCGTACCCTTAGTTTGCGATTCCGCGTCACCATCACGAATAGACAATTGTAGCATCGAGTTGTTTTCACGACTTGTTTCGAAATCCGAAGTCGTGTCGGCGCCTTCGGTCCCTACAGTTCCCGTTGTCGCTTTGGTCTCTTCCGGTAGCCCTGGAATCGTACATGTGCTAACTGAAGGTGGAGGTTTGTTTGATACGGATGCGACAGATCTGGAGAAAATTGATCCATTTGCTGAGAAAGGCCGTGAGAGTCCGATTCCAGATCCACCTGGTCCAGGGGAGGCTGCTCCGCCGGGGGAGCGGGGCGGCAACAAAGGTCTGTTGGCTTGAGGCTGGGAAAGACTCTCTATGTACTCCTGGTTTGGGTTGATTTTTCCGTCTCCCTCAATTGGAGGAAAACACTGCTCATGGTACTCAGATTGTGATGATGGTACATACTCAGTGCCTGTGAAAAACATGTTCGAGTTCATTTTCAAAATACAAACGGAAACACGTTCAAAAATATTAGATGAACCAGTTTTCTTTTTTTTTAATGAAAACGTGCATGCAACATTTGAGGCCTTCATGAAGCAGCGGGTTCAAAAATAGTTCAAATGACGATTTTTGAAAAATTCCAATAATGTTCTGTGGTTCTTCTACGGTATTTGAGGCTATGAAGTTTTGCATTAGAAAAAAAACGATATGTTTTGAGAATTAAGATCGAGAAAAAATTAATTACATTTAAACATAGACTTGCTTTACGGAGGCTGCTTTTCTGCAATTATAACAAAAACTCGAGCCAAAGGCACACAGACAGTAGAGGTGAAAAAGACAAGTGAGATCAGAACAAAAAACAATTTAAGGAAAAATTTTAGGAAAAAAAAATTACGGAAGAGACAAAATTGTACCTGATAATCCACTAATGACACTTGCACCCAGCTGGTCGTTACTTACATCAGCTCCTCTTCCTCCCCCTCCCCTTCCATTTAAATCTAGAGCATGCACCTCCTCCGATAGAAGTGACCTTGAGTGCGTGTAGTTGAAGGGGTTATTTCCAGTGTTATTGCCACTTCTAGCATTGCTGCTGCTCTTTAAAATCAGCAAAAAGACAAAGTTAATTCCAGCAAAAAATAGAGATTGAAATTTTTAAACGTAATCATAAACAACAACATAAACACACATAAGTACGCGGTCATTCAAAACTAAAAAACCACAGAATGTACCAACCCAAATGTTTTGCTAACTAAGAATTCAGAATAAATTAAACCGATTCATTTCAGTTTTTTTTGTTGTTCTTTACGAGGTCAAACTGTGCACTGGATAGGCACACAAATTGGTCTCTGTAACTTCGTGGATTCCAGAAGCAAGTTTTTGAGCATGTTCCAAAATGCAAGTGGATTCCGCTTTTGTAGTTTCCGCGGATTTCATGTACCAATAACTTTAACGTAACGTTTGTCGGCGGATTCCACAATTTTTAACCGGATTCCGCAAACGTAATTGGATTCCGCAAAATGTAAGCGGGTTATGCAAAGGTACATGAGTGGATTTAGTTTTGTTTGTTATCCTGAACTGAACAAGTCTTGCGTGAACAAAATAAGAGCTATACCTAGATTAGTATCTAGCAGTTGCAACAAAATTATAGAAAGAAATTATAGGCAAGGAAAGGTGGATGTATTCCGTAAATATTTGGAGATTTTGCCTCAGTTTGTGCCTCACCCATGAAAAATTTTGCCTCACACATGAAAAATTTTGCCTCAGTCTGTATTCATACTTTCAGTTTCTGAGATCAAAAATTGTTCATTCTTTCAGTCCTTGAGATTGGGAAGGTGTTCAACAATTCAATCTTTGAGATCATAAAAGTGTTCATTCTTTCAACATTTGAGGTTTAGCTGGTTAGTTCAAATTCTTGGCAGTAAAAAAGATTGAACAGTTGGACAGTCGTGCAGTTCACCCACAATACAAGATTTAATTTAAAATCTAAATTCAAGACGTAACCATCTATGTTAGTGGAATGCACTTTTAAAATTCAGATTATGCTTAAAATTTGCGGATTCCACTTGAAGTTTGCAGAAAGCGTTTACAGTTGAAGATCCCACAACAGCTCACTTTCACTCAACCTAAACTCTTAAAAATGTTTGTGGGTTCCACATTCCGCAGATACTGTAGTGGATTCCGCCAAAATTGCCTAAATTGGGAGCTATTTTGGGCTGTAGATGTTTTACTTATTTGTTTGTGGAGTCCAAAACAGCTAATCTGATTTTTGGCCTGTTGCAGATTCACCTAACAACTCACAAAATAAGATAAACAGTTTGGCCTCGTAACGTTGATTGCAATGACTGTTATAAAATTTTTTCAAGATTGCAGTAAATTACTTTGAATTCACTAGAAACACTTGAGAGGGCAGGAGAAAATTTCAAGAATACCCGCTCTCAAAAACTAGCCTTTTTCATGATCGTTGTTTTTTTTTTTCATTCAAATTTAGACATTTACTTTTCGATGGAATTTTTATTCAATTCAAACAAAACAGACGCCCTTATTGCAAAATTCAAAAAAAATATTTGGTTGTTGCGAAAGTAGCAAAAATTTTCTCGAGCACTTAACTTAGTTGGACCAAAAACCAAAAAAAAAGTATTTGCAAAAACTAAAACTGGAATTTACAGTTTGTTTGCACGATTCTTTCTTCGTTTTTTATTCTAGGCGGTAAAAAAAGTACATTAAAATTTGAAATAAATCAAAAAAAAAACTTACATAAAAAGTAAATCAGAAAACTTTCAGCTTAACAAAAACTTAAATTGCAGTGAACAGAAAACAAATTAATTGTCAACTCATTTATCCGTTTGAAAAAGTTAAATAACGAAAAATCCAGCCTGATATTTTCAGCTAACAGACAATTTATGTGAAAAATATTAACTTTTTATTTTGCAAATTAAACGACGCAGGTCAATAAACAAAAACTTTTTCATCGTTAAATTAAATTGAACAGTGATCCCCTCCTTGTTTTTCCGTCTCCGTTTTCAATTTTTCCCCCTTGCTAATGTTATATATCATTACCGCTCCCATTCGAGGCCTGTCCCAATTAAGACAACAGCTGCTGCTTCATCGGTCGTCTCGTTTTTCCCGAATCCAGGGTTCGCGCCTCCTGGATAGCCTGCGGAATATCCTCTCGCTCTACATCTCGCTCTGTAAGAACCTGCGGTGCGATTATTTCACTACTGGTTCCCTACTCTCCCGGCGTGTATATATCAGTCTGCCCTGGCTCGTCCTTTTTTTCCTCCGACGTCGTTTGTTCGCAATTGCACTGATTAATCTAACTAATTTCGTGTTCACTTTCTTTCGCCTTCTCAGTGCTTTTACCCCTATGGTCAAAAAGATGGCTCAAAATCCAAAAAAAACAACACGTCGCGTTTCTCGCCTGGAAATTTACAATTTGATCCGTCGTACATCCCCTTTGAGCGCAATTAAAGCAACTCCTATCGGTGCACCCCGCCCTTTACCCCGATATGATCCTCTTCCTCCCCTTCGGAAAAACGTCGATATCCTCCTCGCGTTGCGCTCATCTGCTCCTATTTGATTTGCAACACTCCCGCCGGTGCTGTTGCTATTCGACCTCCTAGTACCTTTTAGGTTTTTCCATACTTGTCTCCTCGCTCGCATGATAGAGCAAATCTGTATACTTCGACCGGCATTCTACATAACTTTGTTTTTGCCTCCTTGTTAGACATAATTCCCGGATATTTCTTCTTCTAAATGAGTGTCCCCAGGTTACAACACGGCGCTGACCCGCTTAACACCGAGTGAAATTACTCCAAGCTTCTCCCCTTCCCTTTGTTTCGGCGACAGAAACGTTTCTCTCCTTCTTAAAAATTTCTCATATTTGTCTACGATTTGCAGGCGTTTTGTAATTGTTAGGTCCAAATGTGGTCTATGTTGTCCGTCGTCTTGCGCCCCCTGAATACAGATATAAATTGGAACTGAGCTTTTGCTCCGCCTCCACGCGATTTTTCCCAAGACACCCGCAGGTAGCGTATCAGTCTGCGCCGCAGTCAGTCGTTTTTTGAAATAAAAGGAAATGGGATCTCATGTGTGTTTTGCAATTACGCCACTGATGGTCTCATGGATGCACCCAATACTCCCACCCCACCGTATTGTCCGTTCCACACATTTGCTCGGTCAAAATGCCGATATAGTCACTGGTTTTTTCCCCAACGCGTGTCTGCGCCATGCAAAATTGCAGGTACGTTAAAAAAGTACTGATCGGTACGTTAAATAAGTACTGATACAAGATAAAAATAAGTCTAATATTCACTCGGTTAGCTCATTCTCAGCGTAGCGCAGGAGGCAAATGGAACAGGCCAAACTTTTTTTAAGTTCAGTTGAGGCCAGCTAATGAATAGAAGCAAGTGGTTTAAGACGAAATTTTTATCACTTTATGTTGAAACTTTTTTTATGTTTAATTGTTTAAATAGAATTGTATCCTACTTTTTACCATAAACTACTTCAAATCTGTTAAAGGCACTCCATCTTGATTTGAGCAGTCTTGCTTTCACGTTTTCGTTATAGTGTTTAACGCACGTAGATCAATATATTGCTCCAGTTTTTTTTTGAAAAAACTCATGCTCATATAACCTATAATTTCATTTCAGTTTTTATTGTTTTTTCAAAATCACAGCACGTCAATATACCAAACTTAGCAAAGAGTCATTTAAAAACTCGATAATGAAACAAATAAATATTATTGACCCTTTTCGAAGTTTTTCTGACATGAATTTTGGACAAATATATTTTAGATTAAAATTTTTTGAATTTCAAGAACTTTTGGCCTTCTTTTCGTGAAAATAACCAAACTTGAGAAAGCTGGATAACCAAAAAATTTTTGTCTATTAGAAACTAAAAGAACTCTGGAAAATTTGTGACAGTCTGGAAAACGTTAAAGAGATTGTGTTGGTGGTAGACTGACCGAACTGCTATTGGCGTCTCTCTCCGGCTGGTCCTGTCGTTGTCTGTTCTCTCGGTCACTCCGCTTGACTGCAGCATTGTACCTACAAATAATAAACAATTTGATCAAAACTTTTCCTACTTCATTTGAGCGCGAAGGACATAGTGACTCATTTACCAACTGTGCCGTTTAGGCGAAAAAATGTTGATTTGAAAGCAAACTTCAGAGAAAAAGTCATAATCTAATCATACGCTCTGCTTAATCAGATAGCCATCTTGAAGATGTTGGGGCAAAAAATGTTATCAGCTTTGGAAACATTTTCAGCATTGAAAATATTTATTTTTTAGAAAAATCAATTTTTTTTTGGAAAAATTTTCAACATTCGAGTTTAAAACTTAAAAATACATGGCCATGAAGCTCTTGAGAACTTCTAGAGCAAATTACGATTGACACTTTTCTGATAAAACTAAGCAAATTTGAGAAAACTGGACCAATGAGTAAATTTTTTTCTTCGCTTTGATGAAAATTGAATTCCACTTTCGAAACTGCAAGCCTATCACGTTTTTCAAGACCTTTACACTTTTTGCTGTTCGACCAAGGAGTTTGCCCTCATTTAACAAAAGAAATGATCTGAATTTAGAAAAAACAAGAATGAAACGCGAAAAATCAAATTGAGCGTGAAAAAACTCTTAGACTTTTTCTGAAAAAAAAATCATCACGACCGATGTAAACTACATTTATCGAGTCTTAAATACATTTAAAGTATCTAATCATCTTAACCTTGTCTAAATATCAACTGATAGTAACCTTTCGAAGTATGATACAGTTGATACGGAGGAGCTGCTGCTGCTTGCCCATTGCTGGGAACTGCGTCTCTGAAAAGGGTTCTGAATGTCCGACTCCCCATTTGGAGGCTCTTTTATACCACTGTTCGCTTTCTGCAGTCGTTTCTCAATAGCTCTTCTGGCCGAAGGTTTTCTATCAAGCAGGCTGTAATCTGAAGTTTAAAAAAGTTTCTCTTGTTTGATGCGCCTACTATATATTCATGTTTATATTTTATGTTTTTTATACGTTTAGACAAAAAAAGACCTTTTTTTGAATCTATCTGATTGTCACATTTACAAAAAACGAATAAGCGTGATGCAAACTCTAAACCAATAGTTAATATTGATTCGGCACAAACTGACACGCAAAGTGAAAATTTATGTTAAAAATAGATCATGCGCAAAATTTTGCGCAACAGTGATTTGTTGAAAAATTATAAATCTCGCTTCTTATTTTGAATTGCTTACCTTCAGGGTTATCGAAATTCTTTTTGGGCAGTGGTGTCGGTTGGTATGGTGGGTCATCCGATTTCCGGATCTGCAGCGACGGAAAGCCTAAGCCACTTGGCTGGAACCCACTCTTGGAACCCCCTGGACTCTTCGCACCTACATTACTCTCTTCCTTCTTTGCCTCCGGTGTTTGTGCGGACGAAAAAGGTTTGCTCACACTTGCTGTGTCATTATCAGCAAAAGGCTTAGCTGAAGGCGATGGGTTTATCTTAGATTGATTGGTTTTATCCAAAAGTTCGCGAAACTCTCCCGTCTTCCGCTTTTCATCACTCGACTGTACATTTTTATTTTGATTCTCAAGATTGTCCTTGGATGCTTTAAAGGACTGAACCGGTTCCTGATTCTCTTGATTGTTTTTGTCCTGATTGGGCGATTGGCTTTTTCCTATGTTTTCATTATCAGTTCTGCTAGTGGTTGTTCCGCTTCGATTTGATTTCAACTTCTGATCAAAGTAAGAGTTCAGGTCGGCCTGATTTTCTCCAGATTTTTCAAATACGTCTCGATACTGATCGAGTACATTTTTGTTCAAGTTTTCAAGCTTTTCACACGCCCAAACATACTTTTCTTCTAGATCTCTGTAACTTTCTTGATTCTTTTGGAGCTCCTGATTTTTGAGAGTAAGTCTTTTGTTCAGCTTTTGATTTTCTTTTTCAAAGTTTTTGAAGTGTGAAATGCTATCTCTATTATTCCGTAATTCACTTTCAAGTAGGGAGAGAAGATCGTTAATATTATCTGGAAAATTGTCTTCCCATCTGCTTAAGTTTTCGCCCAGTAGTTCAACAATTTTATCGAACATTTCTTTTAACTTGCGGTTCGTTTCCGAAAGCGCGTTCATCGATTCTTGTGAATTTTTTCTCACTTTCTCGAACTCAGAATTGCTCATTTTTGATTCCGTTTCCATGCTGTTAATTCTGCTAATTTTTTGACTAATTTCAGCTCCAAATTGCAAAATTTTTGAATCTGCGATGCTGAGACTTTCGCGCAAAGATTTGATCAAACTAGCTTGCCGGGCGTTGTTTTCTCTGAAGACGTCTGCGTCTAGTTTAGTCTGCTGTAATTCCATTTTCTTCAGCATGAGACTGTTGTTTGCCTCTCTCAGTTGGGACTCGAGCGACTGAAGTTTGATGAGGGCCACCGACAGTTCACACCTGGCGTCTTCGGCACTCACTCGGTACTGTTGGGTCAAACTGTCTTGCATCATGAACTGATTCAGAATCTCTAGATTGTAAAAAAATAATTTATTCATTGAAAACTCACCCTGGAATAGAACTCCAAACATAAGCAACATAAGCAAGAAAAGTAACGAAGAACCCCTGGAAACCAAAAAACAAAATTACTGAAATTTTTGAACAATTTTCCAACTTTCGAAATTCGAACAAAAAATATCACATTAAGGTAAAGCTCTTTGAATTTCAAGGTTTTTTTAAAGGTTTTTTTTTCTTAAAAATATCCGATTACGAGAAAACTGAAAGTGCTGGATTTTTTAATCCGCTGGGAAATCAGAAATTTAAAATAGAAACCGTTCACATTTTTTGTGACCTTGGGAATTTTGTAGTTCGATTTGAAAAGAGGAAACGAATTGAGACGAAAAACAAAACAAAAGTCAAAGCGCGAAAAATCGCATTTAAGCATGACCCAAAATTTAGGACTTTTCCATGAAAAAAAATCATCATAAACTCTATACGTGACTACCATTTTCCTCATTTTACCTAATATAATTTTCTCCCCATGATATTCTTTGACATATGAAAAATGAGGGTACCTTTGCTTAATGGGCATATTACAATATCCCTACAGTGAAATTTCTACCTACTTTTAAGAATAGTCTTTTTGATAATTTTCAAGAAACGCCAGAGAAACCCGAACCAAAGTCTTACTGATGCCCAGGGAAAAAACTTTAAGCAACCTTGTAAACAAATTGAAGAAAAGTTTTCATTCAAAAAAACTCCAGCAAAGGCAACAAAGTACTTACTATCAAATTTAATTCATTTTAGCATCAGAAGTAAAAGATAAAGTACACCTGGAAACAGGGGCGGATCTAGGATTTTCTCGAGGGGGGGGGCGGATTTTCTTTAGGTCGACCAAATTGATTTTTCGAGCTCTCCCAAAGCTTTTTTTAGGTCGACCAAATTGATTTTTCGAGCTCTCCCAAAGCACTGTTTTGCTCCTATTTTTGCAAAATTTTCTCCGCCGCAGGCAAATTTTTGAAAAAACAGTCAAAAAAGCCGTTTTTGGGCACTTTTTGAAAAATGTTGACAAAAAAAATCGCGTTTTTTTGGCGCGCGCTCCCCCTCAAAGTTAGTATATATTGGCGCAAAGGCGCCTTTAGAAAAAATTTAGCGTGGGTTGGCCAAAAATGGATTTCTGAAAAAGTATCAAAGGGGGGACCCTTTGGGTCGGCAGGGGGTCGAATTCCCTTAGGGAAAAAGAGCGTCCGCCCCCCACCCCTAAATCCGTCCCTGCCTGGAAAGAGTATTAAAGAGTTGAAATGAAAAAACGCTACCAGAAGTGATAATGGTTTACGTATCGCTCCCTATTCTCCGTAGAAGCTACCCTTAAACAAAGAGCTACCCTTAGGTCTCAAGAAGAAGCGGTAAATATTTATATGGTAAGATCCTGTAGGATCTTCTAGTGTCGGATCTAGGATTCTCTCGAGAGGGGTGAAGGGGGGGGGGTGCTGATTTTTAAATTTTTTTTGAAAATTTTATCGATCTTTTTTTAAGTCGACTGAATTGAGTTTCTGAGCACTTCTAGAATAGTGGCAGACCGGATTTTGACAAAAATGTTGTCAAAAAAAAAACATTTTTGTGCACTTTGTGGAAATTTTTTCCAATAAAACACCACGCTGAAGGCGCCTTTAGAGAAAAATTTTAGGATCGGTCAGCCAAAATGGATTTCTTAAAAACTAATTACTAATTATTATTGTTCCGCATATTTGAAAAATTGGGAGGATCTTGGTATTTGGGTGTGTTTTAGTTTTTTCTTCTTTTTTGTTTTCCACGTGAATTCAGCAACCGCAAATAATCATAAGACAGTGATGAGTGATATAACATATTAAAACCCTTTCTGTCCTTGTTCGAAAGACATTAAAAATTTTCAAAAAACTTTTCCCAGTGTTGAAAAAAAAATTGGTTTATTTTTTTTGTTTTTTTCTGTCTTTTTTCGAGCGAACAAATAAGCTTGTAATAGCTTATTTTATTGGTGTAAAATTCACAATAGCTTAATTTAAGCAGTAAACCTAGTTTTATTAAAGGAAAGTTAGAAGTTGGTTTACTTAGCATTTTAGCGACTTTTTGAATTAAAAACTTCAAAATCTCAAAAATGCAAAAAAAAATGAAAAAAAAATTGAGAATTTTTTTAAAAATTTTTGTTTGTTTTTCTAGTCATTTTCCACAAAAAGTGTTTTTCTAGTTTGCATTTTTTTTAAAATGCCCAAGCTTTAGTTTTTTGTTCATATCTCTTTTTATCAGTGTTAAATCCCAGATTTCATTTGCTTAGATATATTTTTGTCATTGCGGGGCCAAACTGTACTCTGGATAGGCGCACAATTTTTTGTCTGTGTGTTCCTTGATTCCAGAGACAAGTATTAAATCTGTTCCAAAATGTAAGTGGATTCAGCGTACAAATACCTGAAACGTAAATTTTGTCGGCATATTTGTTTTGTTGCGGATTCCGCAACAAGCAAATATAGCTAGTTGTTCTGGATTCCGCATCTGTAAAGGAATTTCGCAAAATGTAAGTGGAGTCCGCAAATGTTAGTGAAATTTACGGTGAATTTCTCCTTTTCGTCCACGCTTACCTGAACAACTTAGTTTCGACACAATAGCTATTAAGTAGTCTATGAAAAAATTAGCTCAGGGTAAGTATTGAGCCGGCTAATTACAATTTGATTCAGCAGCAGTGCTAAGTACGTCAATTAAGTAGGATTCAGATTTAATTGATTGTAGGCTTATGGTGGAGGTGGTCTGAGCCTCATGCTTCTCACAGAAAATACTCTGACAAAAATCATAACTTGCATTTTTTAATGGACAAATTCTTGAACAAATGCAAGACTTCTGCAACAAAAGAAAACAAACCTGTGAGTTGCTTGCTGGATTATTATTCATCTTGTGAGATCATTTTTAAAATGTCAACAAGATTCTGACATAATAATGAACAAAACTATGCGTCTGTACAAGCAATTTCGCAACATCTAACTAAATATACAATCAAACTCGACTAAGCGTATGGTATAAACCCTGTCTTGAGTCGATTCACTATGAAAATTGCATTTTTTCATTGTAACAGCACAAGTTTTACAAAGTTACAAACAGACACAAAAAAAACTTAAATTCTCAAAGGAGATTACAACTTCAGTGCTCGACTGAAGTCCTTAATCAAGACAGGGTTTTAATTCTAGCACAGAATCAAATTAGAGCACTCGCGCGGTCAAATTGATCAAACACTGTTGAAAACGTATCTGGAGCACGCATACTCGAAAACTACCCAAAATCGGATGAGCACTGTCCGAAAATGTCTGAAACTCAGTCAAATTTGATCAAGCAGGGTCAAAATTACTAGCGGATTTAGGAATTTGACCCCCTGCCGACCCAAAGGGTCCCACTTTTGTATTATTTTGAGCTATCCATTTTTGGTGACGCACCCCAAAATTTTTGAGGTAAAAATTTGGCAATATTTTGGTGAACTTTTTCCAAAAATTCCCTAAAAACGTCTTTTTTGGCCTTTTTTTCATAGTTTTGCCTGCGGCGCAGAAAATTTGGTCAAAGTGGGATCTTTAGAGTAATTCAGGAGAGCTCAGAAAATCAATTTGGTTGACCGAAAAAAAAAGTCGACAAAGTTTTCGAAACTTTTTGAAAATCTGCCCCCCCCCCCCCCTCGAGAAAATCCTAGATCAGCCCTGGTCAAAACTACAATGCATGCTACCACCAAAACCAATAAAAACATTAACATGAAAAGCATAACTGGTAGCTTCTTTTTTGGTATTTTCATATAGATCGAAACTCAAAAATAACATGATTATTTGAGACGTCCGGAATACACTTCGGATACAGTCAAAACATACCTCAAGCACATAACCAAATTCCGTCGATCACGGTCAAAACATACCTATGACAGGACTGAATAAGTGATTGCTATGGTTTCGGTTTTTAAATATTTAAAAAATAATAATTTAAATTAAATTTTGGGTAACAAGATTGCTTCAAGAAAAAGTTCAAAAAACAGGTCAAAAAGCTCAAAGAATTTAAAACAAATGTTAAATTTTGCTCTTTTTTAGAGATATCGTTTTGGAATCTGATTCACGACTGAAAAAGATCTAATTAAATAGCACATTCGGTTACTAAGAGTGCTGTCCGTGACACCTGATTATGCGTGTCAAAAATCCCTTCCTTTACACCCCTCTAGGTGGTCGTAACAACAGAAATATCGAGAAATCTGAGAACTTGGGCCAAACCGAACCATTTGATTTGGCTCCATGAAATCAACTTTGTTCAATCTACCGCCATAATACACATATGTTTGATCGAAACGCTCGAATCGTATCGAGCTTGGGCTGAACAAAGCCGAGCTTGTTTTCTTGCCGACACTCTCATAATGACCATGAAGATTGAAAAATACCCGATTTTGCTTACCTCGGGTGGCAACTACAAATGAATACACCGTACCGTTGAAATTTTGATCACTTGATTTCAGTGACTCTTTCTTCATATCTGTCAACACTTTGTTCTTCTTCTCGAGTTCTTTTCTGTACCAATAGATCTGGTCCTGCAGCTGACTAATCGCCATTTGCACAGAATCCGTCCGGTGCTCCGTTTTCTCATCTCTGCTAGACGTCGGCAGGTGTCTCGAGAACGCCTCAACGGATCCCTCCAGACGTCTCTGTCCTTTAACTGGGTTCCCGAAGTCATCGATGTTCAGGTGAGATCCATGACTGTTATGTTCTTTTGAGGAGCGAGACTTCTTTCCTTCGTCTCTTGTACTTCTAGAAGTCATTTAGTGCGACTAAAAGAAATAGCTGTACTATCAGCCTATTTAGAATAAATAATAAATAAAATAGTAAATAAAAGAAAACAAAACAAGGGCAATCAGTTGCTGCGCAATATGAAAATATTTTTTGACAACTGTTATCGTTTTACTATTTAAAAATATATATAACAAAAAATGAAAAAAAAAAATTTCCTAACTTCTTAAACATTTTTTTTCTGAAATTAGATGATTGAGCTTAAAAAATATATAAAAATCTACGTTTTTTTGTAGGTTTTTGAATTGAGAGCAAAATTTTTGAGTAAAACAAGCTTAAGATCAAAATAAAGGAGCACAAACTCTTAGTCCTAAAAATGAACAAAATTCAAATGTGTCTGGAAAGTTCAAAACGTAGACCATTCTTTCTCAAGACTTCAACAGATTTCTTGAACTTTTTTTGGATTATGGTATCAATTTAATGTATGATACCGCAATTGATTCCCTTCAAACTTTCCATGAGGTAGATAAAACCGGGGGGTTCTTTTAAAAGATTGCTTTAAGGGTGATCTTATTATCCCTAATATTTTCCCCCAATAGAAGCCGGCTACAGGGTTTTAATAATGAGCTACAAAAATTCATCGATGCATAAGGTAAATTTTGTAGCAATGATGAAAAAATATCAGAAGCAAAATATGGCTTGGCATGTATCTTTCTAAATTTTTCATCATAATTATTCACTACGGACGAATTGTACAAACTTATCAAATACGTACCATGAATTAACACTTCTTGCGCCAATTTGAAGTTTTATATTATTCAGTCCATAAATAACGCAGTAACTAAACTAAAAAAAAAATTTGGAATTGGAATAGGAGATAAACTTTGCCTTTAAAACGCACGTTTTCTAGAATTTCAAAAAATGAAACCAGATTAAAAACCCGCGCTCAAGAACTTAACCCATGTGCTACAACATTGAAAAAACCCAACTAGATGAAATCATAATGAGATAATCCCATCCATAAGAGCTAACCTCAAATAGAGCAATTCTGACAACACTTAGTTCTAGCTGTTACAATATTTGACCCGGAAAAAAAGGAAAATTTTGATTTTAGTTTTTTGAATGAGTACTATATCGGCGTTCAGTTTTGTTTATATAAATCTATACAATTATGAAATGTCTGAAACGAATTCATTTTTCTGCCGCTTTCCTCCTTACTTACAGAACAGACATAAAGAAACCTCTGTAAAGAAGTCGACATTTTTTTTTATAATTCCTCCCTAAAACCCCAGATCTGCTCCTGCACGCAATGTACTTTGTTATCTCGTCAGATTCCTATCAAAAAACTAAATCCATAGTCTTTTTTCCTTTTTCATACAGAACTGTCGTATATCACAGAAGCGTTTCACAAAACCTGATTAATTCAGAAATAGTGTACTCCGATGGGTATTTTTTCTCCAAACGAAATAAAAATTTTAACTACTGTAATTTTCGATACATTTTCTATATCATCTGAAATAAATCTCTGAAATAAAAAATTCTTGGATATATTAAATCGTCTGCAAAACAAATCGCTAAAATGCCGCATCAAAATTTGGGGAAATGCTTAAATGTACACGCTAGTCTCGTTGTTTGTAAGTTCTTCACTCACGTTTTCTTCACCATCTAATTACTCATCTACTGTTGACCCCTTACTTCAGCAGCCAAACGGATGCGCTGTTATTTCAAATTTTTTTGCGACAAGCTCTGTTATTCTGATACAAGACATTTTTTCGCAGATTTTGCTCAAAATCGACTGCAATGAAGTTGGCCTGTTGTTATCACAAAAAATTTTGACTCGGCGTTTTTGAAGTGGGAAACAGTAGCACTTTTTGATCTATCGAAAAACAAAAACCTAACAATCATCAATCAAATAAACTGCTAAAAATTCTCATACTGCTAGACTTCTAGCTCTCAAACAAATAACATATCCCAGTACTAGATTTTTTTGATTAGAACTTTTTGCATTGCTATTTTGCATAGAACTTTTTGGTTTGCTTTTTTAAATTAATTTGGTCGAGAATTTGCTGACTATTTGTTTGTTTTAATTTAAAAAATTTAAATATTACTGATAAAAACTTTCATTATAGCAGTTTTCGCATGTTTTGAAAAAGCTAGACCAAGATTATTGTAGGTTTTTTATCGTTCTCCTTTTTCTTTTGCGCCTCGTCTGGAAAGTTTTTATGTGTTCAACAAACTTAACTGCGACTGCTTCGCAAAGAAGTTGAAGTTTGTGACATTTTTGTTTCTTGTGAAAACTTACGCTTTATATAAGTCTTGCTATTAACGCGCAAGCAGCGACTAAGAAAATTTTCAGAGGCATGCTCTTTCCCATTTTAAAGCAAATGTACTGTAATAGGGAACTAGATTTTTCACGCACCTAATTTTACCTCAAAGTCTGCTATAAATTGAATTTCATGATTTACACCTGCCATGCTCCTTCTTTCTAGCAGTTTTCTTTGTAATTGAACCTTTGTTTGTTTAAATTCTCACTCCATGCACTTTTTTGCTTCTAATTTTTTTCTACTTTGATAAGACATCCATCTCAATTTTTTTCTCTAATGCAAAAACTACTTTTGCGTTGCATCGGTCAACATTTGGAGCTTCGTTTGACCTCTATAAGTACTGAATACGTGAACATTTGACGACTCTATCACTCGGGCTCCTCGCCACTAAGACTAAACCAGTTGAAAGCCCCTAATTGTACTTCCTCTGTCAGTGAAATTACGGAAGATCTAGATCACCTCTTTAATTCCAAATAAGTAAATCAAATCGGGCGAAAATCAATAGCGGATTTGGCGGGGCGTACGCCCCTCCTCAGGGATTCGACCCCCTGCCGATCCAAAGGGTCCCCTCCCCCCTTTGTAATATTCTCTGATATCTATTTTTGGCTCACTGACCTTAAAAGTTTTCAAAAGGCGGCTTCGGGTCTAATCTAAACTAATTTTGAGGGGTAGCGCGCGCCGAAAAAAAAAACAAGATTTTTAGGCGAAATTCTCCAAAAAGTGCCTAAAAACGCCGTTTTTGGCCTTTTTTCAAAAATTTTCCTGCGGCGCAGATAATTGGTCAAATTAGGAAATTAGGGTCTTGTTAGTTAATTGGGAGAGCTCAGAAAATCAATTTGGTCGACCTAAAAAAAAATTTTAGAAGGCTTTTCAAAAAAAATTTTTCAAAATCCTACCCTCCCCGAGAAACTCCTAGATCCACGCCGGGCGAATTATAAAAAAAATGCTTTCTAAAACAAAACGTGGGCAGTACAAGAGTGACTTGAATCAGACAGTATTTTTTGGATTTTGATTTGTTCTCCATGTTAACAATCTTTCATTGTTCTTTCAATTTCTTTTTAATCACAAAAATTTCGATATGTTGATTTCAGTGATGCAGTGTTTTTGGGCTCTTTTATTGAAACAGTTACTTTCTTTAGAACTTTTTGGTGATTCACTGTTTGTGAATCACTATAATACTGTAAGACTGCGGGACCTCAATCTTCTCCCTCTGAGCCTCTTTATAGAATTAAATAATAGCCCTGGTCAAAAGTCAGCACGAAATAAAGGACGATCGAAACCTGCAAAATCATCCGACAATCAACAAGAGACGAATGTCAAGCTTTAAGAAATTGACTGCAAAGAAAACAGAAAAAAATTTTATCAGGCGAGTGAAACATCTCTATTACTGTCTCATTTGCGCCTGCAAAACCTTCAGTCTTAGACCAAAGTAAGCAACTCTGTCCAGTCTTATAAAATTACAACAAAGAAGCCTTTTTTTGCGGGGTCTTATAAAATGATCTGAACGAAAAACTAGAGCTTAGGAAAATTCGGTTGCATAGCAAAATGAGCCATACAGAAAACTTTTTAGTTGAAACATGACTTTACAAAAACGACTTAAAAAAGCAGAAAAGTACCAGACACTCCATTTTTTTCGTGTTTGTTTGATTTTTTTTGTGTTTTGCTTCCAAAAATGCGCTAAAAAACTAAAGAAATTGATCGAGTTAAGCTAAGGTCAATTGGTATGATTCAAACACTGTATGCTTTTAACCTTTCAAGTTTTTCATAGTAATTTTAAAGCTTTTATAAGCTTGTTAGCTTGCTTTATCTGCTCGAAATTAGGTGAAAAATTTAAAGTTTGAAACAGGCTTTCTGGGCGTTGGAAATTTTTGGACAGTTTTCAATGTCGTTCGTATCACGATAAAAAAAGCTTCAAAATGATATATTAATCATTTCACTCCCATAATTATATTTGGATGCTGATTTTGCGTGCAAAAAAAAGTAGAAAAACTAAAAAGCTTGAATCCAATCAAAGTTGCCCTCTTTTTTCACATGATCTGAAAAAAGAACAAAAAAAGCCATTAGATAAAATCTACAGTTCGCAAAAAAAAATAATTTTGTCTCGTCACGATTTTTTTGCCAATAGCACAGCAACTGGTATACCACGTTAAAACATGTTAAAGCTCTTTCCGTCGTGAGTCAATTGTTTTTAAAAAACTTCTGAGAAGATCTCTCATTGTCGGGAAAATCTGGTTTAAAGTTTAGTTTCAAACAAAAAGCGCGATCGAAAAACGTTCGTGTGTGGAAATTAACAATTTTTTTCTAATATATAAAATATATTTTGACTATATCTACAACCAAGAAAACTGGTTTGGGTTGTTCTTTTCAGCTTTTGTTCGGCACAAAATGTTTCAAAAAAGAGTACTGTTGTATAAAATTTCAGAAAAAAGCTTATAAAAAATTTTTTGTTTTTTGTTTGATATTCATTTTTTGCAAACAAACTTTGTCGATCTTGCTTAATTCATTCATTTCCTACCCGATCAAGTAGTTCTGGAATCACACCTCCCACTAAAGATGACTCTAATTTGAGGATTAATAGAAAAGTCATCTCTATGGTCTGAATACGGTCGGAACAATCTGTGTTACACAAGTGGACAGAATTAAGCAAAATCATATTTTATTCGCTTAGAAGCCTATTTTAAGGATGATTTTGGACAATTTTCAATGCAATTATAGGCAAAACTTTTTAAATGGGCCGAAAGCAAAATATCAGAGCTCACCTCTTTGAGACACGTATTAATGTCAAAATTTTAGCTGTGGGCATTTGCTTTTTGTTTGTGTAAGCTTATAACAATTACCCTAATTGTAGTGATAAACTTACTAAAAACATGTAATCTATTTAATTTTTGTGCGCGTTTGTCGAGCGCTTCTTGAAGGATTTAAGAGACAGGTCGGTCAAGTGGGTCTGTAATCTGGGGAATGGAGTTCCAGACATTGGGAGTGTAGTGGTTCACCGCGGGACGTTCTTAGCTCGGTTGAGATTGTTCCTTATCTGCGATTTTTTTAGATTTTGTATTTTTCCGCAAAAAGATTTCTACAATAAATTTTTTTCATGTACAAAATTCCAGCTTTTTTATTATTGATAAGTTCATTCCTTTTGTTTTGGTCAAATTTCATTTTTTACTCTCAAGATATGGAATTGCAGGAGATGTGATTATGTTCTAATTGGTATCTTATCAATATCATGGATTCATAATTATTCAAAAGTCAATATTGATTCAATTGATAATGATTTAGTGCGAGATATGATTCTAAAATACAGCCCTTTCTAATGCTTAAGTATTCAAGAGCGTGCGTAATGAATTGCATGTTTTCTTCCAAAAAAAAAGATTTTCCGATAAAACTAAAAATATTTTCTACAATGACAAAAATGGTCCAAACTGGCTGGCTTTTCTGACGTTTTTTTTGTTTTTTTCTTGAAAAACGCAAAAGAAATGGCCGTAAGCAAGCGAATGTTCTGAGTTCTAATGTAAACAAAAAATAAGAGCCAATTTTGTCTCACTGCCTCAACCCCCTACCGTTCCTCAAGCCCGCACCAAGCAAATCTCGAGCAGAGAATAGAGCAATTCAGCAGCAAGGAAAATCGAAAGAGAGAATTGACGCTAGCCGCCTCAGATGAGAAGATTGCACCTTTTCTACACTAATTGTAAGAAAATGGTATCTAAGTACCCAAAAAATTGAAAAAAAAATTTCCTAACAGGAAAAATTGTTGAAATCGCTTATCAAGCTTCTAAACCTTATAGGAGAAAGTAAAGTACCTAAATAGTTTTCTTTTTTTGAAACGCAACTTGTCGCCCTCATAAAAAGAGACGGAGCTTTGCAAACAATTGCCATCGGAGTTAAGCCATGCACATCGCGTCTAAATAGCCGGCAAGCAAAACTCTTGCAGACCGGCAATTTTTTGGGGAGTTTTCAGGGAGTATGTGGTACTAAACGAGGAGCTGCTATTGCTGCAAACTCCTCTAAAAACTTGATAAAGCGAGATGACAACCCGAAGTGCTCAGTTTTAATTAGTTTAGATTTTATTACTGCAACTATTTTGCTTGATAGAGAAACTACGCAGAATTACGTAACTTTGAACCGCCCGAAGTTGTACAAGTATACTCATTGCGCCTACAGTAAACCAAATTACCATTTTAGCGGAATTTCTATTTTTATAATTTTTTAAGAAATTTTTCTAAAGGAGGCTTTGGCAAGCTGTACTAATTGTGAGAGGGGAGCGCGCGCCAAAAAAAAAACAAGATTTTTATAGCAAAACTAAGAAATCAGGGTCTTTATAGTTATTTGGGAGAGCTCAGAAAAACAATTTGGCAGACATAAAAAAAGGTCAACAAAATTAGCAAAACTTTTTTTCAAAATCCTACCCTCCTCAAAAAATTCCTAGATCGGCGCCTAGCGAAATGTCAGAAAATTGCTTTCTATACAAAAATTGGGCAGTACAAGAAGTTTGGGCAGTACAAAGCTCCTATATTAAAACAGTTATTCGTTTTTTGTTATGCAACTTTAATCTATTTTTGAATCACAATAATCGTGTAAGACTGCGGGACCTCAATCTTTCTCCTCTGATCATATATATATAATTACATAAGATACTAACCCTCTTGGCCCTGGTCGAATGTCAGAACCAAGTAAAGGACGATCGAGAATCTCCTGAAGCCAGCGAAATCATCCGACGATAATCAAGAGACGAATGTCAGATTTCAAGAAGCTGATTGCAAAAAAAAAACAGATAATAATTTTATTAGGCGAGTGAAACGTCTCTATAACTGTCTCATTTACTCCTGCAAAACTTTCAGTCTTAGACAAAAAAAAACAGCTCTGTCCAGTCTTAAAAAATTACAATAAAGACGCCTTTTTTCTGCGGGGTCTAATATAAAGATCTGAACAAAAAACTAGAGCCTAGGAAAACTCGGTTTTTTTGCAAATTGATCCATACAGAAGGTTTTACAGTTGAAAAATGACTTTACAAAAACGTCTAAAAAAGCAAAAAGTACCAGACACTCCAATTTTTTTCGTTTTTTTTTGTGTTTTGCTTCCAAAAAGGCACTAAAAACTAAGGAAACTTTTAATCGAGTTAAACTAAGGTCAGTTGGTGTGAATCGAGCATTAAAAGTTTTTAACCTTTCAAATGTTTCATTGTAAATTTAAAGCTTTCATAAGCTTGTGAGCTTGCTTGACCTGTTCGAAGTTAGATGAAACATTTAAAGTTTCAAACAGGTTTTTCTGGGCGTTGGGAATATTTTTCGGACAATTTTCAATGTCGTTCGTATCACGACAAAATGGCTTCAAAATGATTTAATAATCAATTCACTCCAATAATTATATTTGGTTGCTTATTTTGCTTGCAAAAAAGTTTAAAAACTAAAAAGCTCGAATCTTATCAAAGCTGCCACTATTTTTCAAATGATCTGAAAAAAGAACAAAAAAAATCATCAGAAAAAACCTACAATTCGCAAAAGAAAATAACTTTTTGTGGTCACGATTTTTTTGCTAATTACACAGCAACCGGCTGATTGTTGTTTCGACCATTGAAGGTCGGGACGAGTTGTGTTCTTGTATCTTTTAGATTCTTTCACGCAAAATTAGCTACCACAAAAACTCATCGCAGAAACAGTTAAGTTGAGTGGTAAGCCATGTTAAAGCTCTTTCAGTCGTGAGTCAATTGTTATTAAAAAACTTCTAAGAAGATCTCTCATTGTCGAGAGAATCTGGTTTAGAGTTTAGTTTCGAACGAAAAGCGCGATTGAAAAACGTTTGGAAATTAACAAAATTTTTAACAATTGGTAATTAACAATTTTTTTAGCGGAAATTATCAATTTTTTTTCTAAATTATTAATTAAATTTTAAGTATATCTACAATTAAGAAAAAATTTTTTGGCACACAATGTTTCAAATTTAAAAATAATGTTGTATAAAATTTTAGAATAAATTTTAAAAGAAACTTTTGGTTTTTTGTTTAATATTCTTTTTTTGAAAACAAAATAAGCATGTTGATCATGCTTACTTCATTCCTTCCCTACGCGATCAAGTAGTTCTGGAATCAAACCTCCCATTAAAAATAAAATGACACTAATTTGAGGAGGAAAAGAAAAGTCTTTTCTATGGTCTGAATTTGGTCGGAACATTCTTTGTTACACTAGTGGACAAAATGAAGCGCAAATTTATCTGCTTAAACTCAGATGCTACTTTAAATGCTGATGCTTAAATTAAATCCTATTTTAAGGATGATTTTGGACAGTTTTTATTGGGACGATAGGCAAAATTTCTTACATGTGTTAAAAGGAAAATATCAACGCTCACCTCTTTGAAACACATGTTAATGTCAAAAAATTCAACTGTGGTCATTTGTTTTTGGCTCATGTAAACTTAAAACAACTAGCCTGATTGAAGTGATGAACTCACTAAATACACGTGATATTTTTTTTTGTGCCTGTCCTTGAGGTATTCAAGAGACAGGTCAATCAAGTAGGTCTCTAGTCTGGGGGAAGGAGTTCCTGATATGGGGAGCCTGTGGTTCACCGCGGGAACTTCCTAGCTCGGTTGAGACTTTTCCTTGTCTGCGAGTTTTATAGGTTTTGTATTTTTCCGGAAAATAATTGTCTATTTTTTTTTCATCTATAAAATTCCATTTTTTTATTATTGATTTGTTCAATCCCATTGTGTCAGTCAGAATTTTTTATTACACTTACGCAGCGCCGTCAAGATTTGGAATTGCAGGAGATAAAATTCTTGTTCTAATTGGTATAATATCAATATCCTATGTAAAATCTGTCAATATTGCTTCAATTGATAATGATTTAGTGCAAGATATTAATATAAATTACAGCCCTTTCTACTCTTCAAGTCCTCAAGAGCGTACCTAATGAATTTTATGTTTTCTTCCCAGAAAGACTTTCCGATAAAGCGAAAGATATCTTCTAAAATGACAAAAATGGTCCAATTTGGCTGGCTTTTCTGACGTTTCTGTTGTTTTATTCTTGAAAAACTCAAAAAAAATTTTCATAAGCAAGCAAAAAAAATGCGTTTTCTCATAAACAAAAAAAAAAGCTTTTTTTGTCTCACTGCTTCAACCCCCTTCCCGTTCCTCAAGCACGCACCAGACAAATCTCGAGCAGAGAGTTGAGCCATTCAGCAGCAAGGAAAATAGAAAGAGAGAAATGAGGCTAGCCGCTTCAGATGAGAAGATTGCTCCTTTTCTGCACTAATTGTAAGAAATTGGTATCTAAGTATCCAAAACATTGAAAAAAATATTCCTAACGGGAAAAATTGTTGAAATCGTTTATCAAGCTTCTAAACTTTATAGGAGAAAGTAAAGTACCTAAATAGTTTTCCTTTTTTGAAACACAACTTGTCGCCCTCATAAAAAGATACGGAGGTTTGCAAACAATTCCCATCGGAAAAACGCCATGCACATCGCGTCTAAATAGCCGGCAAGCAAAACTCTCGCAGACGGGCATTTTTTGGAGAGTTTTCAGGGAGTATGTGGTACTAAACGAGGAGCTGCTATTGCTGCAAACTCCTCTAAAAACTTGATAAAGCGAGATGACAACCCGAAGTGCTCAGTTTTAATTAGTTTAGATTTTATTATTGCAAATATTTTGCTTGATAGAGAAACTACGCAGAATTACGTAACTTTGAACCGCCCGAAGTTGTACAAGTATACTCATTGCGCCTACAGTAAACCAAATTACCATTTTAGCGGAATTTCTTTTTTTATATTATTTTGAGAGGGGAGCGCGCGCCAAAAAAAACAAGATTTTTTTTGGCAAAACTAAGAAATCAGGGTCTTTATAGTTATTTGGGAAAGCTCAGAAAAACAATTTGGTCGACCTAAAAAAAGGTCAACAACATTTAAAAAACTTTTTTTCAAAATCTTACCCTGCTCAATAAGTTCCTAGATCGGCGCCTGGCGAAATATCAAAAAAGTGCTTTCTATACAATAATTGGGCAGTACAAGAAGTGTGGGCAGTACAAAGTTCTTTTATTGAAACAGTTATTCCCTTCAGAATTTTTTGTAATACAACTTTATTCTATTTTTGAATCACTATAATAGTGTAAGACTGCGGGACCTCAATCTTTCTCCTCTGATAATATATATATGATTGCATAAGATACTAACCCTCTTGGCCCTGGTCGAATGTCAGAACCAAGTAAAGGACTATCGAGAATCTCCTGAAGCCAGCGAAATAATCCGACGATAATCAGGAGACGAATGTCAGATTTCAAGAAGCTGATTGCAAAAAAAAGACAACAATTTTGTTAGGCGAGTGAAACATCTCTATAACTGTCTCATTTACTCCTGCAGAACCTTCAGTCTTAGACAAAAAAAAGCAGCTCTGTCCAGTCTTATAAAATTACAACAAAGAAGCCTTTTTTCTGCGGGGTCTAATATAATGATCTGAAAAAAAACTAGAGTCTAAGAAAACTCGGTTGTATTGCAAAATGAGCCATACAGAAAGTTTTTAGTTAAAAAATGACTATACAAAAAAAACTTAAAAATCAAAAAGTATCAGACACTCCAATTTTTTCGTTTTTGTTTGATTTTTTATGTTTTGCTTCCGAAAGGTGCTAAAAACTTAGGAAACTTTTACTCGTGTTAAACTAAGGTCATTTGGTATAAATCAAGCACTGTGTGCTTTTAACCTTTCAAGTTTTTCAAAGTAATTTTAAAGCTTTGAACCGCTTGTTAGCTTGCTTTTCCTGCTCGAAATTAGATGAAAAACTTAAAGTTTCAAACAGGTTTTTCTTGGCATTGGGAATACTTTTCGGAAACTTTCAATGTCGTTCGTATCACGACAAGAAAAGCTTCAAAATGATATATTAATCATTTCACTACTATAATTATATTTAAATGCTGAAGTTGTACAAATATACTCATTACGCCTACAGTAAACCAAATTACATTTTTAACGGAGTTTCTATTATAATGTAAGAGGACGGAACGCAAAAATCGAACCCAATGCTCCACCGCTGTTTGTTCAAAAAGTACAGGTTATAGTGAAAACATCAACGTTTGGTATTCAGATGATGAAAATCTAAGCTATGACTATAAGCTAGTGCTCCGTGACCTTAAAAACGTACTGACTGAGTCCGGAAAAAAAGCATAAGACCAAAAACAGAAAAATGTGAGCAATGCTTTCTAGGACAAACCACAGGTTTGCATTGCAATAGAATCTTGTGTCAGTTTCGAAACTCTTGTCCCAAAATAAAAATCAATTTCAAGCGTGACTTTATAAACTTAGCCTCACTAAGAGACGACTCCTGTCGCAAAGAACTGCTAAATGCAAAACCGCTGAGCTGTGTGAAATTTCGGTTGTTATTGATAAACTGAATGTACATCATGGTTCTTAGTTCCTAAAAATTTTCTGTAGCATGCCGAAACTCCTATTCTGACTAGGTACAAGTCTTTGTTTTTTGCCAAATGATTTTTTTGCAAGATACAACCAAATTTCGGGCTATTTCTTGTGCAAGCTAACAGAGGTAAAAATGATTAATAAATTTCAGGGAGTATGTGGTACTAAACGATGAGCTGCTATTGCTGCAAACTCCTCTAAAAACTTGATAAAGCGAGATGACAACCCGAAGTGCTCAGTTTTAATTAATTTGAATTTTATTATTGCAACTATTTTGCTTGTTAGAGAGAAACTACGCAGAATTACGTAATTTTGAACCGCCCGAAGTTGTACAAATATACTCATTGCGCAGACAGTAAACCAGATTACCTTTTTAGTGGAATTTCTATTTTTATAATCTTTTATAAATTTTTCTAAAGGAGGCTTTGGCAAGCTGTACTAATTTTGAGAGGGGAGCGCGTGCCAAAAAATCAAGATTTTTTTTAGCAAAACTAAGAAATCAGGGTCTTTATAGTTATTTGGGAGAGCTCAGAAAAACAATTTGGTCGACCTAAAAAAAGTCAACAAAATTTGCAAAACTTTTTTTCAAAATCTTACCCTCCTCAATAAGTTCCTATATCGGCGCCTGGCGAAATATCAAAAAAGTGCTTTCTATACAAAAATTGGGCAGTACAAGAAGTGTGGGCAGTACAAAGCTCCTATATTAAAACAGTTATTCTTTTTTTTGTTATGCAACTTTAATCTATTTTTGAATCACTATATTAGTGTAAGACTGCGGGACCTCAATCTTTCTCCTGTGATAATATATATATATGATTGCATAAAATACTAACCCTCTTGGCCCTGGTCGAATGTCAGAACCAAGTAAAGGACTATCGAGAATCTCCTGAAGCCAGCGAAATTATCCGACGATAATCAAGAGACGATTGTCAGATTTCAAGAAGCTGATTGCAAAAAAAACAGATAACAATTTTATTAGGCGAGTGAAACATCTCTATAACTGTCTCATTTACTCCTGCAGAACCTTCAGTCTTAGACAAAAAAAAGCTGCTCTGTCCAGTCTTATAAAATTACAACAAAGAAGCCTTTTTCTGCGGGGTCTAATATAATGATCTGAAAAAAAACTAGAGTCTAGGAAAACTCGGTTTTAATGCAAAATGAGCCATACAGAAAGTTTTTCAGTTGAAAAATTACTTTACAAAAAAGACTTAAAAAAATCAAAAAAGTATCAGACACTCCAATTTTTTCGTTTTTGTTTGTTTTTTTTATGTTTTGCTTCCGAAAAAGTGCTAAAAACTTCGGAAACTTTTACTCGAGTTAAACTAAGGTCAATTGGTATAAATCAAGCACTGAGTGCTTTTAAACTTTCAAGTTTTTCATAGTAATTTTAAAGTTTTGATAAGGTTGTTAGCTTGCTTTACCTGCTCGAAATTAGATGAAAAAATTAAAGTTTCAAACAGGTTTTTCTGGGCATTAGGAATACTTTTCGGACAACGTTCAATGTCGTTCGTATCACGACAAGAAAGGCTTCAAAATGATATATTAATCATTTCACTCCTATAATTATATTTGGATGCTGATTTTGCGTGCAAAAAAAACTAAAAATCTAAAAAGCTAGAACTCAATCAAAATTGCTCGGTTTTTCAACCGCCCGAAGTTGTACAAATATACTCATTACGCCTACAGTAAACCAAATTACATTTTTAACGGAGTTTCTATTATTATGTAAGAGGACGGAACGCAAAAATCGAACCCAATGATCCACCGCTGTTTGTTCAAAAAGTACAGGTTATAGTGAAAACATCAACGTTTGGTATTCAGATGATGAAAATCTAAGCTATGACTATAAGCTAGTGCTCCGTGACCTTAAAAACGTATTGACTGAGTCCGGAAAAAAAGCATAAGACCAAAAACAGAAAAATGTGAGCAATGCTTTCTAGGACAAACCACAGGTTTGCATTGCAATAGAATCTTGTGTCAGTTTCGAAACTCTTGTCCCAAAATAAAAATCAATTTCAAGCGTGACTTTATAAACTTAGCCTCACCAAGAGACGACTCCTGTCGCAAAGAACTGCTGATGCAAAACCGCTGAGCAGTGTAAAATTTCGGTTGTTATAGATAAACTGAATGTACATCATCGTTCTTAGTTCCTACAAATTTGCTGTAGCATGCCGAAACTCCTATTCTGACTAGATGCAAGTCTTTGTTTTTTGCCAAATGATTTTTTTGGAAGATACAACCAAATTTTGGTCTATTTCTTGTGCAAGAAACAGAAGTAAAAATGATTAATAATTGTCAGGGAGTATGTGGTACTAAACGAGGAGCTGCTATTGCTGCAAACTCTTCTAAAAACTTGATAAAGCGAGGTGACAACCCAAAGTGCTCAGTTTTAATTAGTTGGAATTTTATTATTGCAACTATTTTGCTTGATAGAGAGACTACGCAGAATTACGTAATTTTGAACCGCCCGAAGTTGTAAAAATATACTCACTGCGCCTACAGTAAACCAAATTACCTTTTTAGCGGAATTTCTATTTTTATAATTTTTTAGAAATTTTCCTAAAGGAGGCTTTGTCAAGCTGTACTAATTGTGAGAGGGGAGCACACGCCAAAAAAAAACAGTTTGCAAAACTAAGAAATCAGGATCTTTACAGTTATTTGGGAAAGCTCAGAAAAACAATTTGGTCGACCTAAAAAAAGGTCAACAACATTGGCAAAATTTTTTTTTCAAAATCCTACCCTCCTCAATAATTTCCTAGATCGGCGCCGGTCAAAATATCAAAAAAATGCTTTTTATACAATAATTGGGCAGTACAAGAAGTGTGGGCAGTACAAAGCTCTTTTATTGAAACAGTTATTCCCTTTAGAATTTTTTGTATTACAACTTTAATCTATTTTTGAATCACTATAATATTGTAAGACTGCGGGACCTCAATCTTTCTCCTCTGATCATATATGTATGATTGCATAAGATACTAACCCTCTTGGCCCTGGTCGAATGTCAGAACCAAGTAAAGGACTATCGAGAATCTCCTGAAGCCAGCAAAATCATCCGACGATAATCAAGAGACGAATGTCAGATTTCAAGAAGCTGATTGCAAAAAAAACAGATAACAATTTAATTAGGCGAGTGAAACATCTCTATAACTGTCTCATTTACTCCTGCAGAACCTTCAGTCTTAGACAAAAAAAGCAGCTCTATCCATTCTTATAAAGTTACAACAAAGAAGCCTTCTTTCTGCGGGGTCTAATATAATGATCTGAAAAAAAACTAGAGTCTAGGAAAACTCGGTTTTATTGCAAAATGAGCCATACAGAAAGTTTTTTAGTTGAAAAATGACTTTACAAAAAAGACTAAAAAAAATCAAAAAAGTATCAGACACTCCAATTTTTTCACTTTTGTTTAATTTTTTATGTTTCGCTTCCGAAAAGGTGCTAAAAACTTAGGAAACTCTTACTCGAGTTAAACTCAGGTCAATTGGTATAAATCAAGCACTGTGTGATTTTAACCTTTCAAATTTTTCATAGTAATTTTAAAGCTTTTATAAGCTTGTTAGCTTGCTTTACCTGCTCGAAATTAGATGAAAAATTTAAAGTTTCAAACTGATTTTTCTGGGCATTGAGAATACTTTTCGGACAACTTCCAATGTGTTCGTATCACGACAAGAAAGGCTTCAAAATGATATTTTAATCATTTCACTCCTATTATTATATTTGGATGCTGATTTTGCGTGCAAAAAAAACTAAAAAACTAAAAAGCTCGAATTCAATCGAAGTTGCTCGGTTTTTCAACCGCCCGAAGTTGTACAAATATACCCATTGCGCCTACAGTAAACCAAATTACATTTTAAACGGAGTTTCTATTATTATGTAAGAGTACGGAACGCAAAAATCGAACCCAATGCTCCACCGCTGTTTGTTCAAACAGTACAGGTTCTAGTGAAAACATCAACGTTTGATAATCAGATGATAAAAATCTAAGCTATGACTTTAAGCTAGTGCTCCGTGACCTTAAAAACGTACTGACTGAGTCCTGAAAAAAAAGCTTTAGACCAAAAACAGAAAAATGTGAGCAATGCTTTCAAGGACAGACCACAGGTTTGCATTGCAATAGAATCTTGTGTCAGTTTCGAAACTCTTGTCCCAAAATAAAAATCAATTTCAAGCGTGACCTTATAAACTTAGCCTCACTTAGAGACGACTCCTGTCGCAAAGAACTGCTAAATGCAAAACCGCTGAGCTGTGTAAAATTTCGGTTGTTATTGATAAACTGAATGTACATCATGGTTCTTAGTTCCTAAAAATTTGCTGTAGCATGCCAAAACTCCTATTCTGACTAGATACAAGTCTTTGTTTTTTGTCAAATGATTTCTGTGTTTCTTTAATGCAGATGTTTTTCTCGACTAAGGTCAGTTGGTGTGAATCAAGCATTAAAAACTTTTAACCTTTCAATTGTTTCAATGTAAATTTTAAAGCTTTCATAAGCTTGTGAGCTTGCTTGACCTGTTCGAAATTAGATGAAAAATTTAAAGTTTCAAACAGGTTTTTATGGGCGTTGGGAATATTTTTCGGACAATTTTCAATGTCGTTCGTATCACGACAAAATGGCTTCAAAATGATATATTAATCAATTCACTCCAATAATTATATTTGGTTGCTGATTTTGCGTGCAAAAAAAACAGAAAACTAAAAAGCTCGAATCCCATCAAAGTTGCCACCATTTTTCAAATGATCTGAAAAAAGAACAAAAAAAATCATCAGAAAAAATCTACAATCCGCAAAAGAAAATAACTTTTTGTGGTCACGATTTTTTTGCTAATTGCACAGCAACCGGCTGATTGTTGTTTCGACCATTGAAGGTCGGGACGAGTTGTGTTCTTGTATCTTTTAGATTCTTTCACGCAAAATTAGCTACCACAAAAACTCATCGCAGAAACAGTTAAGTTGAGTGGTAAACCATGTTAAAGCTCTTTCAGTCGTGAGTCAATTGTTATTAAAAAACTTCTAAGAAGATCTCTCATTGTCGAGAAAATCTGGCTTAGAGGTTAGTTTCGAACAAAAAGCGCGATTGAAAAACGTTTGGAAATTAACAAATTTTTTAACAATTGGAAATTAACAACTTTTTTAGCGGAAATTATCAATTTTTTTTCTAAATTATTAATTATATTTTAACTATATCTACAACTAAGAAAAAATTTTTTGGCACACAATGTTTCAAATTTAAAAATACTGTTGTATAAAAATTGAGAATAATTTTTATAAAAAACCTTTGGTTTTTTGTTTGATACTCATTTTTTGAAAACAAATTAAGCATGTCGATCATGCTTAATTCATTTCTTCCGTGCGCGATCAAGTAGTTTTGGAATCACACCTCCCACTTAGAATGACACTAAATTGAGGAGGAAAAAAAAAGTCTTATCTATGGTCTGAATATGGTCGGAACATTCTGTGTTACACTAGTGGACAAAATTAAGCGCCAACTCATATTTTATGTGCTTAAATTCAGATGCTACTTTAAATGCTGATGCTTAAATTAAATCCTATTTTAAGGACAATTTTGGACAGTTTTTATTGGGATGATAGGCAAAACTTTTTACATGGGTTAAAACGAAAATATCAAAGCTCACCTCTTTGAAACACGTGTTAAAGTCAAAAAAACTTAACTGTGGTCATTTGCTTTTGGCTTATGTAAACTTAAAACAATTAGCCTAATTGTAGTGATAAACTCACTAAACACACTTGATATTTTCAATTTTTGTGCCTCTCCTTGAGGTATTCAAGAGACAGGTCATTCAAGTAGGTCTCTAGTCTGGGGGAAGGAGTTCCTGATATGGGGAGTCTGGTGGTTCACCGCGGGAACTTCCTAGCTCGGTTGAGATTTTTCCTTGTCTGCGAGTTTTATAGATTTTGTATTTTTCCGGAAAATAATTTTCTTTTTTTTCCATCTATAAAATTCCATTTTTCTTATTATTGATTATTTCAATCCCTTTGTGTCGGTCAGAATTTTTTTAACCCTTACGCATCGCCGTCAAGATTTGGAATTGCAGTAGATAAAATTCTTGTTCTAATTGGTATCATATCAATATCATGGACTCAATATCCTATGTGAAATCTGTCAATATTGCTTCAATTGATAATGGTTTAATGTGAGATATTAATCTAAATTACAGTCCTTTCTACTCTTCAAGTCCTCAAGAGCGTACCTAATGAATTGCATGTTTTCTTCCCAGAAAGATTTTCCGATAAAGCGATAGATATTTTCTACAAAGAAAAAAGTGGTCCAATTTGGCTGGCTTTTCTGACGTTTCTGTTGTTTTATTCTTGAAAAACTGAAAAAAAATGTTCATAAGCAAGCAAAAGAAATGCGTTTTCTCATAAACAAAAACAAAAGCCTTTTTTGTCTCAGTGCTTCAACCCCCTTCCCGTTCCTCAAGCACGCACCAGACAAATCTCGAGCAGAGAGTTGAGCCATTCAGCAGCAAGGAAAATAGAAAGAGAGAATTGAGGCTATATGAGAAGATTGCTCCTTTTCTACACTAATTGTAAGAAATTGGTATCTAAGTACCCAAAAAATTTAAAAAATATTCCTAACGGGAAAAATTGTTGAAATCGCTTATCAAGCTTCTAAACCTTATAGGAGAAAGTAAAGTACCTAAATAGTTTTCCTTTTTTGAAACACATCTTGTCGCCCTCATAAAAAAATACGGAGGTTTGCAAACAATTGCCGTCGGAAAAACGCCATGCACATCGCGTCTAAATAGCCGGCAAGCAAAACTCTCGCAGACGGGCATTTTTTTGGGGAGTTTTCAGGGAGTATGTGGTACTAAACGAGGAGCTGCTATTGCTGCAAACTCCTCTAAAAACTTGATAAAGCAAAATGACAACCCGATGTGCTCAGTTTTAATTAGTTTAGATTTTGTTACTGCAACGATTTTGCTTGATAGAGAAACTACGCAGAATTACGTAACTTTGAACCGCCCGAAGTTGTACAAGTATACTCATTGCGCCTACAGTAAACCAAATTACCATTTTAGCGGAATTTCTAATATTAAATTATTTTATAAACTTTTCTAAAGGAGGCTTTGGCAAGCTGTACTAATTGTGAGAGGGGAGCGCGCGCCAAAAAAAAACAAGATTTTTTTAGCAAAACTAAGAAATCAAGGTCTTTATAATTATTTGGGAGAGCTCAGAAAAACAATTTGGTCGACCTAAAAAAAGGTCAACAACATTTGCAAAACTTTTTTTCAAAATCTTAGCCTGCTCAATAAGTTCCTAGATCGGCGCCTGGCGAAATATCAAAAAGTGCTTTCTATACAATAATTGGGCAGTACAAGAAGTGTGGGCAGTACAAAGCTCTTTTATTGAAACAGTTATTCCCTTTAGAATTTTTTGTATTACAACTTTAATCTGTTTTTGAATCACTATAATAGTGTAAGACTACGGGACCTCAATCTTTCTCCTCTGATAATTTATATATGATTGCATAAGATACTAACCCTCTTGGCCCTGGTCGAATGTCAGAACCAAGTAAAGGACTATCGAGAATCTCCTGAAGCCAGCGAAATCATCCGACGATAATCAGGAGACGAATGTCAGATTTCAAGAAGCTGATTGCAAAAAAAGATAACTATTTTGTTAGGCGAGTGAAACATCTCTATAACTGTCTCATTTACTCCTGCAGAACCTTCAGTCTTAGACAAAAAAAAGCAGCTCTGTCCAGTCTTATAAAATTACAGCAAAGAAGCCTTTTTCTGCGGGGTCTAATATCATGATCTGAAAAAAAACTAGAGTCTAAGAAAACTCGGTTTTATTGCAAAATGAGCCATACAGAAAGTTTTTAGTTAAAAAATGACTTTACAAAAAAGACTTAAAAAATCAAAAAGTATCAGACACTCCAATTTTTTTGTTTTTGTTTGATTTTTTATGTTTTGCTTCCGAAAGGTGCTAAAAACTTAGGAAACTTTTACTCGAGTTAAACTAAGGTCATTTGGTATAAATCAAGCACTGTGTGCTTTTAACCTTTCAAGTTTTTCAAAGTAATTTTAAAGCTTTGAAACGCTTGTTAGCTTGCTTTACCTGCTCGAAGTTAGATGAAAAACTTAAAGTTTCAAACAGGTTTTTCTGGGCATTGGGAATACTTTTCGGACAATTTTCAATGTCGTTCGTATCACGACAAGAAAGGCTTCAAAAAGATATATTAATCATTTCACTCCTATAAATATATTTGGATGCTGATTTTGCGTGCAAAAAAACTAAAAAACTAAAAAGCTCGAGTTCAATCAAAGTTGCTTGGTTTTTCAACCGCCCGAAGTTGTACAATTATACTCATTGCGCTTACAGTAAACCAAATTACCATTTTAGCGGAATTTCTTTTTTTATATTATTTTATAAATTTTTCTAAAGGAGGCTGCGGCAAGCTGTACTAATTTTGAGAGGGGAGCGCGCGCCAAAAAAAACAAGATTTTTTTAGCAAAACTAAGAAATCAGGGTCTTTATAGTTATTTGGGAGAGCTCAGAAAAACGATTTGGTCGACCTAAAAAAAGGTCAAAAACGTTTGCAAAACTTTTTTTCAAAATCCTACCCTCCTAAAAAAATTCCTAGTTCGGCGCCTGGCGAAATATCGAAAAAATGTTTTCTTTACATTAATTGGGCAGTACAAGAAGTGTGGGCAGTACAAAGTTCTTTTATTGAAACAGTTATTCCCTTTAGAATTTTTTGTAAACAACTTTAATCCATTTTTGAATCACTTTAATAGTGTAAGACTGCAGGACCTCAATCTTTCTCCTTTGATCATAAAATATGATTGCATAAGATACTAACCCTCTTGGCCCTGGTCGAATGTCAGAACCAAGTAAAGGACTATCGAGAATCTCCTGAAGCCAGCGAAATCATCCGACGATAATCAAGAGACGAATGTCAGGTTTCAAGAAACTGATTGCAAAAAAAACAGATAACAATTTTATTAGGCGAGTGAAACATCTCTATAACTGTCTCATTTACTCCTGCAGAACCTTCAGTCTTAGACAAAAAAAAGCAGCTCTGTCCAGTCTTATAAAATTACAACAAAGAAGCTTTTTTTCTGCGGGGTCTAATATAATGATCTGAAAAAAAAACTAGAGTCTAGGAAAACTCGGTTTTATTGCAAAATGAGCCATACAGAAAGTTTTTTAGCTGAAAAATGACTTTACAAAAAAGGCTAAAAAAATCAAAAAGTATCAGACACTCCAATTTTTTTGTTTTTGTTTGATTTTTTATGTTTTGCTTCCGAAAGGTGCTTAAAACTTAGGAAACTTTTACTCGAGTTAAACTATAGTCAATTGGTCTAATTCAAGCACTGTGTGCTTTTAACCTTTCAAGTTTTTCATAGTAATTTTAAAGCTTTGATAAGCTTGTTAGCTTGCTTTACCTGCTCGAAATCAGATGAAAAATTTAAAGTTTCAAACAAGTTTTTCTGGGCATTGGGAATACTTTTCGGAAACTTTCAATGTCGTTCGTATCACGACAAGAAAGGCTTCAAAATGATATTTTAATCATTTCACTCCTATAATTATATTTGGATGCTGATTTTGCGTGCAAAAAAACTAAAAAATTAAAAAAGCTCGAATTCAATCAAAGTAGCTCGGTTTTTCAACCGCCCGAATTTGTACAAATATACTCATTGCGCCTACAGTAAACCAAATTACATTTTAACGGAGTTTCGGTTATTATGTAAGAGGACGGAACGCAAAAATTGAACCCAATGCTCCACCGCTGTTTGTTCAAACAGTACAGGTTCTAGTGAAAACATCAACGTTTGGTATTCAGATGATGAAAATCTCAGCTATGACTATAAGCTAGTCCTCCGTGACCTTTAAAACGTACTGACTGAGTCCGGGAAAAAAAGCTTAAGACCAAAAACAGAAAAGTTTGAGCAATGCTTTCTAGGACAGACAACAGATTTGCATTGCAATAGAATCTTGTGTCAGTTTCGAAACTCTTGTCCCAAAATAAAAATCAATTTCAAGCGTGACCTTATAAACTTAGCCTCACTAAGAGACGACTCCTGTCGCAAAGAACTGCTAAATGCAAAACCGCTGAGCTGTGTAAAATTTCGGTTGTTATTGATAAACTGAATGTACATCATGGTTCTTAGTTCCTAAAAATTTGCTGTAGCATGCCAAAACTCCTATTCTGATTAGATACAAGTCTTTGTTTTTTGTCAAATGATTTCTGTGTTTCTTTAATGCAGATGTTTTTCTCGACTAAGGTCAGTTGGTGTGAATCAAGCATTAAAAACTTTTAACCTTTCAATTGTTTCAATGTAAATTTTAAAGCTTTCATAAGCTTGTGAGCTTGCTTGACCTGTTCGAAATTAGATGAAAAATTTAAAGTTTCAAACAGGTTTTTATGGGCGTTGGGAATATTTTTCGGACAATTTTCAATGTCGTTCGTATCACGACAAAATGGCTTCAAAATGATATATTAATCAATTCACTCCAATAATTATATTTGGTTGCTGATTTTGCGTGCAAAAAAAACAGAAAACTAAAAAGCTCGAATCCCATCAAAGTTGCCACCATTTTTCAAATGATCTGAAAAAAGAACAAAAAAAATCATCAGAAAAAATCTACAATCCGCAAAAGAAAATAACTTTTTGTGGTCACGATTTTTTTGCTAATTGCACAGCAACCGGCTGATTGTTGTTTTGACCATTGAAAGTCGGGACGAGTTGTGATCTTGTATCTTTCAGATTTTTTCACGCAAAATCAGCTACCACAAAAACTCATCGCAGAAACAGTTAAGTTGAGTTATTAAAAAACTTCTAAAAAGATCTCTCATTGTCGAGAAAATCTGGTTTGGAATTTAGTTTCGAACAAAAAGTGCGATTGAAAAACGTTTGGAAATTAACAAATTTTTTAACAAATGGAAATTAACAGTTTTTTTAGCGGAAATTATCTATTTTTTTTCTAAATTATTAATTTTATTTTAACTATATCTACAACTAAGAAAACTTTTTTTTGGCACACAATGTTTCAAATTTAAAAATACTGTTGTATAAAAACTGAGAATATTTTTTATAAAAAAATTTGGTTTTTTTGTTTGATACTCATTTTTTGAAAACAAATTACGCATGTCGATCATGCTTAATTCATTCCTTCCCTGCGCGATCAAGTAGTTTTGGAATCACACCTCCCACTAATAATGTCACTAATTTGAGGAGGAAAAGAAAAGTCTTTTCTATGGTCTGAATATAGTCGGAACATTCTGTGTTACACTAGTGGACAAAATTAAGCGCCAACTCATATATTATTTGCTTAAATTCAGTTTGAATTCAGCTTAAATTCACTTTGAATGCTGATGCTTAAATTAAATCCTATTTTCAGGACAATTTTGGACAGTTTTTATTGGGATGATAGGCAAAACTTTTTACATGGGTTAAAAGGAAAATATCAAAGCTCACCTCTTTGAAACACGTGTTAAAGTCAAAAAAAACTTAACTGTGGTCATTTGCTTTTGGCTCATGTAAACTTAAAACAACTAGCCTAATTGTAGTGATAAACTCACTAAATACACTTGATATTTTCAATTTTTGTGCCTGTCCTTGAGGTATTCAAGAGACAGGTCAGTCAAGTAGGTCTCTAGACTGGGGGAAGGAGTTCCTGATATGGGGAGTATGGTGGTTCACCGCGGGAACTTCCTAGCTCGGTTGAGATTTTTCCTTGTCTGCGAGTATTATAGATTTTGTATTTTTCCGGAAAATAATTTTCTATTTTTTTTTTTCATCTAAAAAATTCCATTTTTTTTATTATTGATTAGTTGAATCCCTTTGTTTCGGTCAGAATTTTTTTACCCTTACGCAGCGCTTTCAAGATTTGGAGTTGCAGGAGATAAAATTCTTGTTCTAATTGGTATCATATCAATATCATGGACTCAATATCCTATGTGAAATCTGTCAATATTGCTTCAATTGATAATGGTTTAGTGCAAGATATTAATCTAAATTACAGCCCTTTCTACTCTTCAAGTCCTCAAGAGCGTACCTAATGAATTGAATGTTTTTTTCCCAGAAAGACTTTCCAATAAAGCGAAAGATATTTTCTACAATGACAAAAATGGTCCAATTTGGCTGGCTTTTCTGACGTTTCTGTTGTTTTATTCTTGAAAAACTGAAAAAAAATGTTCATAAGCAAGCAAAAGAAATGCGTTTTCTCATAAACAAAAACAAAAGCCTTTTTTGTCTCACTGCTTCAACCCCCTTCCCGTTCCTCGAGACGAGAGTTGAGCCATTCAGCAGCAAGGAAAACAGAAAGAGAGAATTGACGCTTGCCGCTTCAGATGAGAAGATTGCACCTTTTCTACACTAATTGTAAGAAAATGGTATCTAAGTACCCAAAACATTGAAAAAAATATTCCTAACGGGAAAAATTGTTGAAATCGCTTATCAAGATTCTAAACCTTATAGGAGAAAGTAAAGTACCTAAATAGTTTTCCTTTTTTGAAACACAACTTGTCGCCCTCATAAAAAGAGACGGAGCTTTGCAAACAATTGCCATCGGAATTAAGCCATGCACATCATGTCTAAATAGCCGGCAAGCAAAACTCTTGCAGACCGGCAATTTTTTGGGGAGTTTTCAGGGAGTATGTGGTACTAAACGAGGAGCTGATATTGCTGCAAACTCCTCTAAAAACTTGATAAAGCGAGATGGCAACCCGAAGTGCTCAGTTTTAATTAGTTTAGATTTTATTATTGCAACAAAATTGCTTGATAGAGAAGCTACGCAGAATTACGTAACTTTGAACCGCACGAAGTTGTACAAGTATACTTCATTGCGCCTACAGTAAACCAAATTATCTTTTTAGCGAAATTTCTATTTTTATATTATTTTATAAATTTTTCTAAAGGAGGCTTTGGCAAGCTGTACTAATTGTGAGAGAGGAGCGCGCGCCAAAAAAAAACAAGATTTTTTTAAGCAAAACTAAGAAATCAGGGTCTTTATAGTTATTTGGGAGAGCTCAGAAAAACAATTTGGTCTACCTAAAAAAAGGTCAACAACATTTGCAAAACTTTTTTTCAAAATCTTAGCCTGCTCAATAAGTTCCTAGATCGGCGCCTGGCGAAATATCAAAAAAATGTTTTCTATACGTTAATTGGGCAGTACAAGAAGTGTGGGCAGTACAAAGTTCTTTTATTGAAACAGTTATTCCCTTTAGAATTTTTTGTAATACAACTTTAATCCATTTTTGAATCACTTTAATAGTGTAAGACTGCGGGACCTCAATCTTTCTCCTTTGATCATATATATATGATTGCATAAGATACTAACCTCTTGGCCCTGGTCGAATG